>NW_027106861.1:162793-222496 GCF_000696795.3 Halyomorpha halys | reverse complement strand
TTTCGAATAAAAAAAAAATTTTGATTACAATTTAATTTTTTGTGTTATTTTTTACAATTTCAAGTTCTATCGGGCTTAAAAAAAAACCCTATATTATATGAGTCGGGAACCAAGGGGTACGATATAACTGCATTTTTGAGTTCATAAAGTCGAGTTTTGGAAGGCTTCTGTACAACGCGGGCACAGAACAAGCATGGCAGACAGGTTTCTTTTGTGTCCGTACTAACTCTAGTTTTGTATGAGTTAAAAGCCAAGAGGTATGAAAAAATTCCATTTTTGAGTTAAGGTTGAATTTTGGAACGCGTCTGCACAGTGCGTCATAGCACAACCTTGCAGACAGGTTTCTTTTGTCAGTATCAACCCTAGTTTCACGTGGGTCAAGTACCAAGAAATATGAAATAACTACATTTTTTTAGTTTTTGTTACTTTTTGGAACAGCCACAATTTTCAAACTCCCCTGAACTGGATTGGCAGACTCATAAATTTTGACTTTTAACTATAAGTAGTTTACATTAATGAATTCGAAAATTGGGGTGAGATAGCTGCCTTTTTTCCCACGGGCTCTTGTACTATATCCTACCTTTATGAAGATCTTATGATATTATTGGGTTAAGGGTCTTTGATATGAGATGTGGTCTAGGTAATTGGGAATAAAATGGTTCTAATTGCTCTGGAGTTTTCAATATTTTATTGGTGCAAAAAGCGCTAGGTATGTAACTACAATACAGCATCATTTGTGACGAATGAAGTAGAGTTTATAGGGGTACGATATAACTCCATAATACGATATAAATCCAGCGTAAAACTGCAAAGTAATACTGTTGACCCACTTCAATTCAATATTCCATTTTTTTTATTTTTTCAGTAATGTAAATAAATCGATCAAGATATTGCTCGATAACGAAAATTAATACTACATAATAATAACAAAAAATAATTGTTTTGCGTAAAATAAACCGCATTTTTTTTACTATTACTAAGTAATAATAGTATATTGGAAGAAGATAGCCGACCTTATGAAGGAGATAGTCCGGGTGGCGGTCAATAAAGCTATCAAAATAGTAAAAGAAAACTATTTATTGTTAACCGACGTTTCGCCCCACTTTGCAGGGCTTCGTCAGGGCTAGATGAAAAAACAAGATACAAACATTTTAAAAGAACATTAAAAAAAAAAACATTAAAAAAAAAACATTTCAAAACAACTGTTAAGTTTATAGGAGTATATAGAAAAACTAAAATTAATAAAATATTACTAATAACAATATGAGGAAATATAAATGTTGGTGGACTAGAGACAAGTTGTTAATGAATATAACCAGGTGTGATACAAGTTCTCAATATAGATCTAGACACATAAATTGTAAGAGACTACTCATTAAAAATAGTATTAAGTATGGTAGAGAGGTAGATGTATAAGGTAACAGTAACAGGTGAAACAGATAAGTGGTGTAGATATGGTATAGGTGAGGTATAGAAATATGTAAAAGGGAGATACTCTACCAAGCCATCAAATTCTCCTCCCGCATCCAAACCTTACAATCCAAAATCCTTGATGCTCCTTATTACGTTACAAATACTCATCCACAAAGACCTTAAAGTCCCATTCGTTGCAGATTTGGTCCAAAACAGATATACGTATTTTCATTCCAAACTCCTTAACCATCCTAACCCATTAATTCTTAATCTTTCATCCTTAACAATCTCTGATAATCCTCCGAGGCGTCTGAAAAAAAGATGGCCAAGGGACCTTCTAATTTAAATTAATGCTTGAAGTACCACTAATGGGTGGTTCCTTCCCAAGATTTTCAAGTGTATATGAAACATACAACATATTTACTTATTGTATTTATTATTTGTACAGTTGTTAATCACAATAAATAAATAAATAAAAAAGAGGGAGATATTAAGAAATTTGATAAACAATAGTCCTAACAACCTGATAAGAATGCTGTTCTGTTACTAAGCAGAAAAACAGGAGCAGGTAGAGAAAGGATATAATTCCTGGGTGAGAACTAGGGAATCGTTTTCAATATACCTTTATTGACCGCCCCCCGGACTATCTTCCTCCAATAATAATAGTAAAGTTTGATAATAATCACTTCATTAATATCTTGCTAATAATATTACCTAATAAACTATTTTTTATTAACAGCACTTATTCACAAAAAATTCTTGTTGCCTTTTTTCCGGTAAGTTCGAATAATTCCTTCTATACCTTATTTCAATATTCCTTACCTAGACTTAATAGACAATTTTTTTTTCTCATTGAACTATAAACAACATTCATATTATAAGATTGTTACATTCAAGACGTTTTTCAATTTCAAGCGCCTTTTAAATATTATTTTTAGACTTAAAGTCTGATCTTCCCATTTTCTGCAAGTATTTCAAAAGTGATATATGACCGTCGCTCCCTGGGAGTCTTAGTGGGGTGGATCCGGCATGGAAGAGTGGCCTTTTTTGTGTTATGATCTCCTCTAGTGAGATTGTGACATGTTATTCATCGACCAATCTACTTACATATGATGTCACCTATATGGTTAGACTATGATAAGATTACGTGACATTACTTATCTTAGAATACAATTTTTGTTTTACTTGTGTGTATTACTTCAATAAGGGGCCGCCCATAGCTCAGTGGTTAAGACACAGTCTTACCAATTTGATGTCTATTGGCGGTGCCGGTTCGAATCCGGCCTGGGACGTTGACCTTTTTCATCGCGTGGCGATCCCACAAAGTGAAGAACTTTTTGACCCCCAACCATGGTTAGGCAGTATAGGACTCCAATGGGACTCTTGGCCGAAAAAATAAATAAATAAATTACTTCAATAAACTTTTTGACTCTATAAATTTGTTCAGTCCGGGCCCTGCGGATTATGTTCATACCTCCGCCTCTTGGTGACAAGATGACATTTGGTGACAATTTGCCATTAAATGATTTGCCAATCTTTCCCGATTACAGCTCCGTTATCATATGTTAAACTGTTCTTCCTGTATTCTAGGCAGGAATGATATTTGTATTCGTTATTTCCACCGCAAGGAACCCGAAAATACGATTTTTTAAATCAACAGAAAAAAAAATTGTTTTGTTCATAATTTTTGGGCTTTCCTTGTTTTTTTAGATTGCTTTCTCGTAAATGACCAAAATAGCAATAACTTCAAGAGCATAATAATCTACATAAAACTTGGAGACGCATGTAGGTTGTAAGAGAAAGTTCTGTGATGCGTGCACCACATCAAATTTTTTACTTTCACTTGCAGATATATGGAATATATTGTAAGGGATAGTATCGCAATCATGAAAATTTAAAATTCGTTGTGAATAGCTATCCTAGCGAAAGGTAGTTCGAAACAGGCTAGTACAGGCCTGGGGTCTGATAGCAACTTCTGCTGGGAGTATCACTTTATTGAATCCAATTTTTATGGTTTTCCGTTTTCCTAGAAAACAAATAACGATTTTGATTAAACTTGGCACGTAAATGAAAAATTAAATGGTCATTAATATCAGTTAGGTCTTAATCTCATTTAATTTATTTGCTTTATTTTTAGGTGCCGTATACAACTCCAGGGTTAGAGTCACCGTATTCTGGATTTCGTAGTTACATTTCTCGATACAGATTTTTCTCCCTTAGGAACTTTAACAGATTCTTCCAATTTTCTGGCAGTAAGGCTTGACGTTGTCACGGAGGCTAAATGACGTTCTTGAAGATTCCAGACGCGAACAGTGTTCTAGGATATGCTCTATTGTCTGGGTGTACATTTACAACTATAAAATGTTGGTGAAGGATTTCTTTGAATAAGGTGCTCGTGTGTTATTCTTGTATGTCCGATCCTGAGTCGGGTTATGATGGGTTAGATCAAGACGATTTTCGAGAATTGTTGGTAGAGGTTGAGTATCACATTTTATGTCTTCATTTTATTTGTTTCAGGTAAATTGGACCAAGAACAGCGCCATGCTTCCTTTCATTGGGTCAGAACCGATTTATTGTAATCATACAGCGCCAAGTTACAATTAGGCACTGGGAATAGGATGTATGCTTCTTTGGCAGCTGTGTCAGCCAGTTCGTTTCCCGTTGGATGACTGGAGACTCACAGGAAATTTGGAAATTTTGAATAGCCTTGAGGCTCGAGTAAGAATCACTACAGATCACAAAGGCGGAACCATTTACTTCATGTGATAGCGTTAATAACAAATAGATTGCACATATAATTCGGAGACACTGAGAATGTGAGAGGAAGACTGTAGTGGATGTTCTCCGCTGGTAAAATTACTGAACAACCAACATGAGTTAAGTATTTTGACCAATCAGTGTAAATACATGTACAGCCCCTGTAGCTAGAGAGAAGACTTAAAAAACATTGCTTGAGTACTTCAGGAGGGTTAGATGATTTATCAATAGATTCTAAGATGAAATCAAAATTGGCTACTTTCTTAATCCACGGAGGCAATGGATTGGGGAGAATGATAAGTATAACTTTGTTTGGAAGGGAAAGAAATTGGGTAGGGGAGGAAAGCTGGAGAGGCGACTAAGTAATCTGTACCAGGAAACATCAAAGTCCTAGGTCGTTTTGAGACTACCTAGAATTTTCAGCAAAAACAAGTGCGTACGTAGTTCTAGTGTCCATTTTTGGGCCTCCCAGAGTAAGCTGCTGATAGGACTAGTCCTGAAGGCTCCGGTAGCTCTACGAATCATAGCATGGTGTACTGAGTCTAGCTTATTAAGCATTTTCTTTGAGGCATCCCCATAAACTTCGCAGCCTTAATCAATCTCTGACCTTATTATGCACCGATGTATCGTGAGCAGGTGGGCCCTATCACATCCATAGGTTAAATTTGAAATCATTTTTAGAACATTGCATGTTGTAGATAGCTTGGGCAACAGCTTATCTACATGTTATTTCCATGACAGCCTGGAATCAAAGATCACCCCGAGGTATCTAATTGAATACGGGTTGTTTAGGTATCGTTTCCCGAGACATACCGTAAGTGTTTGGGGACATATCCGAATTCGGCAAAAATGGACTGTGGATGATTTAGACAGGCTCAAACTAAAGCCACAGCTTACAGCCCATATTTCCAGATTGTTTAATATTTTTTGCATTAAAGATTCACCAAAATTGACATAGGTAGATCTGTAATAAAGCAGAACGTCGTTTTTCTATGAAATTTCGTATATCATTAATTGCAATATTGAACAGTAATGGGATTAAAACAGAGCCTTGAGGTACACCATTAGGCAAATCATTTTTTTAGAAAACACTAAACCAATGCGAATGTTAAAGTTACTATTGGTCAGGAAACTTTGTATAAAAACAGAAGGTTACCGGAGAATCCCCATAGTTGTAAAGATTCTAGAATTTTGTTTCTCCAGCATAAATCAAATGCGCTCTCTAGATCTAAAAAAATGCGAAAACGTGCTGGTTCCTATCAAAAGAAGTTTTAAAAAGGAATTAAATTTGAAGAGGTGGTGCATGGTAGACTTGTATTTTCGAAATCCACATTGGTCCCTATCCAGTAGATTTTGAGTATCCAGTTCCCAAAGGAGGCGACGATTAACAGTTTTGCAGAGAATCGAGGTGAGTGAGATGGGTCTATAACTCTGAATTAGTTTAGGATCTTTATTGGATTTAATATAGGGATTACAGTTGCTGAGGACCAACATTTTGGGAAATCTCTGGCATTCGACATGTTGTTAAGAAGCTTTAGTAGAAAGTCAATGGCAATAGCAGTTAAGTGTTTAATAAACTTTATGTGAATCTGATCTGGGCCTGAAGATTTGGAGCTGGATGTTCTTATGCTATGTTGGTACGATGCTAACATACGAAGGGTAGGACACTGGGAAGAGAAATGTCCTCCTTTTTTACATCTAAAGCAGGCAATGGTTTCTTCGTTAAAGAAAATACCAAAAGTCACCTCATCCGTTTTAATAACTAAAGATTTTTAGAGAGACTCACTTCTTTCAGGAGCAATATAAATTTTCCAGACTTTAATTAAATTAAAGTCTCCAGCAGAGAATATGGGAAAAAATAGATTTTTGGACACCAACGGATAGGAACTGAACTAGCAACACAGGACATAACCTTTGCTTGTATCAAAGCATCTTCTATTGCGCTGTGGGGATTTCACTTATTTGTGTTGTTTCTGCAACCGCCTTCCCCATATATAATATCCACGGTCAACAACTAATGCCTCATTAAGAACTTCGAAATTCAATCCCATAAAGAGGGTGATAGCGATAGCGAAAGCTACCGTAATAACTATGATGATGTAATATAGCATTTCCTGTCGTACCGTCAGGGTTTGCTTGATAGCTAGTAGTTCTATCTGCGCGTACGTGGCAAATTTACTGTCACTACCACGGTGACCGTGGAACAGAAAACGCTTTCAATTAAGTAAGGTTTTTTTTTTTTTTTTTTTATTGGTTGATCTTTCTTCCCATTGTTTTTCTTTATGTTATTCATTTTATGATATGCACTTACATTAGTCAAACACTCATCACGTATTTGCAATCAGCAAATAAATCCAAAACCAGGGGGCAAAGTTAATAAAGAACGATAATATGAATGACTTATTTTTATTCCTATAAACTCATTAACCTTTGAAATAGTGTGCTCATATAAAGAAAAGGACACACAACTTCAAAGATTAATGAGAATGTATAGAAATAAAAATAAATTATTCATATTATCATTCTTTATTAACCTTGGCCCCTGGTTTTGGATTTATGTGCTGATTGCAAACTCGTGATTAATTGAAGAAGGCAATATCTTATTGATGTATAAGTATCATGTACTTTGTATTCATGTCATGTTTTAACCAAATATAAAAATAAAGGAGGTTACGAAAAAATGCATTATAAATTGAATTCAGCTGCAATATTACACATAGAATATAACGATGCCATAAAATCCCTCTAATAAAGCAGAGGTTCCACAGTGACGCACCTGTGAATCTTAGAACCACTTTGAACGTGTAACCTAAAATTTGCTGTTGTTCTATCAGGATTTAATTGATAGTTGGTAGAACTATTAAAGGTTCTGCTACACGTTTGCCAAACTAAATCAAAGTGGTGCATGCGATAATGGCGTACTAGCACGTTTCTGCTCTGTTAGTATTGTTTTAGAACTTCAAATAAATGAATATGTATTCTCTCCGAGTTTAAATTACGCATAGTTAAATAATTAACCTTAGTTTAAGATTGTACATTTTAAACTTCTATCGATTGGGTGTAAATATTTTTTTCAAATCTTGCTAATTACTTTTTGTGTTTTTGTTTTATTTAACACAGTATAAATATGAATTTATAATGATATTATATATTTGGGTAGTTCTATTTTAAGTTAAGTTCTATTCTATGATTTTTTATAATCCTACAACTATTCTGACATCTACGTTTCCTTCCAACTTGCCCGTTTTCATTTTATTCCTTTTTGTAATGTAATGTAATGAAAATAGGGTACATCGGAAGTGATTTACTCTCTTCTGGAACGCACAAGCGTATGGATACCGATGTTTGTTGTTGTACCAAGTATTTTGGATTTGCGGTAAGTGCAGATCCGGCTGTCACTATCACGGTCACCGTGGAACCTCCACTTAACTTATTAAGAAGATGAATCCGAAGCGGACAGGTAGGGGGGCGGTGGAGGTATTGACGTTAGGGGTGGGGGTAGCTGGCGGGCCAGTGCCGCGCCGGCAGCCCAAGCAGTGAGGTGCAGTAAACAGTGTGCAGTATACAGTGTGTAGTACTGGTAGTATTGTTGCATCGAGTGTCTGCTCTGTCCTCATGGCGGGGGTCGGGGTGTGATGGGTTGTGGGCAGAGTCACATCGCCGTCATCTACCCCAGGAAGTCCAAGGCCAAGAGCTCCGGATCAGGTCCTTATCACTCTCTTATCAACTCTCCATTACTATACTCTCTTCTCTAAGCCGTTATTGTTCTATTTTACTTCCTTATACGATCCACAAATTAAAATATAAAAAACACACCCTCAGTCAATGAATAATTCACAGTTTTGTGAAGACCTGGAAGTCAATTCTCTAAAAATAAATATTATGAGCTTTAATACAACTGGCTGCTACTGAAGAATTATACTTGGATTAATTAAAAATTAAGTACAATGACAATTAAGTTACGTTGTAATAACATTGGAATATCAATGTCTAATAAAAATTAAGTAAGTTTCTGAAGTACAAGAGAGCAATGATTTGAAATGACTGCATTGCAAACCTACCTATCGGTGTTAGGTACATACTCCCTTACTCAATTACCTTGAAATTAATAAGTATTATTTTTTTAAAAGGAATGTATTTATAATTTATAGACGACATACTTTTTCTGCTGAAAATGTTACATAAGGAAGTTTTTGTAGAGGTTAGATAGAACATTGTTGTGAAAATATATATGAAGATTAATTTTGTTTTAAAACAATAAATGTATCGTCGGTTAAGCTGAGATAACTCAAACTCCGAAAAAAACTATTCCCGAATTTTTAAAAAATAAGAATTAACACTTGATGCTGAACATATCCCATCAGAATTTACGAAATCCAGAAAAATATATATAGGTAATCCTAAATGTAGGATTTTTGGATACGGAGTATAGCATTGGGACAGATATCGTTTATACATTAGTATATATCTTATTGAATATTTTGTGCATGAAATGTTCTTTAAGATAGGTGCCATTGCAAAAACGATCTGTTAAAATTTTAAATTATATTGTTTGGAAGCATTGCCAATAAATTTGACATAAAAAAACAATATACCGTAGCATTAGCTGTGATTCCACGTAACCCCACAAAAACAAACCATCAACAATACTATTTTAATAGTTTAAAAAAATACATTATTCTAGAGACATCTCATCTCAATAATCGGATTGTAGGATACTAATAAAATAAAAAAAAAAAAAAAAATCAATCTTGATATATATTTTCACGACAATGCTCTGACCTCTACAAAAACTTTAAGTTCCTTCATAAAACGCTTCATAAATTTAGAAGAAATAAATGTCTCTAAAAACTGAGAGCGTCGACGTCAGATTTTTATATGTATATTTAATTCATAAAACTCTAGAAAGACTTTGAATTCTATAATAAAAAAATATTGAACCGGTCATTTGTTTTGTTTTATTTATTTAAGTGTTTCGACCACTATTGTCATTTACACTGAATTTACAAAGTTTTTACATTACTATTGACATATTTACAATGTTACAAGGTGAGAAAGATATATATAATTACAAAGTGAGAAAGTTTAAAAATTAACAGTTACTGTTACAAGTTACATTACAATTTACAAATTTAAAATTACAATTACTATTACTATTACAAGTTACATTACATTACAATTTACAAATTTAAAATTACAATTACTATTACTATTACAAGTTACATTACATTACAATTTACATTTTACAATTACAATTACAATTAGTTAGACTATATGTGATCATAAATATTAATGATTTTTAGAAAGTGAAAAAGTTTTGAACCGGTCATTTACATACATAACTTATGGTTCTTAATATTTTCTATTCGATTTTATATCTTTTACCATTGTAAACTATTTTTTAAAAACCACAATACTATGAGTATTATATTTTTTATAAGCTTTTTTGTCGCTCTTGAATAGTTTGGATTCAACTGTTACTTGACTTACTTTTGCCGATGATGTAATATACGTCTTAATATAAGGAATACGAGAATTAATTGATACAAAAAGTAGATTTATTGATATTTAAGTAATAAAGATTTGATAATGCCTTTTATTAAATATAAAAAAGGCATACAAGGGCAGTTGTGATTAGAAAACAAACACACAGGTATGACTAATTATTTTCTGTTAAAGATCAATCAACCGATTGTAAACAACTTTACATTCATAGGAACCTCTGCTGTCTCAGGAGAATTAAATTATATATTTTACTGTCAAATGTCATACCTAGTTCACTTTCATAAAATAAATATCTCGGTTAATTATTTTTTATCTGCTGGAACTTTTCTTTTTTAATTATTTTATTAGAGAAATAATTTAGTGATATTGAAGTGCACATAAACCAGCTGATTATCCATGTTCATAATAATGTCGATCTTTTAAAATATTTTGAATTATTTAAAATTGGAAGAATAACTTTATCATAGGATTGCTTAATGCTGTTACAGTAATTAAAAAAATTAACAGCTGTGACACTATGAGTTAAACCATTTTTACCAGTTATAATTGAAAAAAGACATTAGAGCGACTTTTGACAAAAAATAAATAATAGTATTTTTTTATTTCATGGTGAATAGTCAGTAGGATACGAGATATAAAACAATAATACAATTTGCAATTTTAGTTATTCAAAAGTAAAATGATAAAAATTGGAACAAAATGATAATAAAATTATTCCTATTTCAGAGTAAATGAAAAATATTATACCTTAATTTTTTAAAAAATCAGTATTCTCAATTTCATTGACAAATTTATAGTTATCATTTTCTTAATTAATTTTTAGTTTTGCTTACACGTTTCTTAGGTGAAATTATTGTTACATTTAAAGTTTCCAAGGTAATAGTAGAGTCATTTTTAATCTGGAAATTTGATTTTCTAGAATAAACTCTGCCACCATCTGGTTTTAGTGAATAGAGTAAACAGGACACCTCTCTAAAAGATATCAGCAGGAATGGTTTAAGACAGGGTGATCCTCTGGCTCCTCTTCTTTTAATATAGCACTGGAAATAGCTATTCGTTCAATTAGAACTAATCCAGGAAGAATCATTTACAATCGGCCATCTCAACATTTAGCATACGCAGATGATGTAGTCATTGTCGCAAGAACCCAAACATTATTTAAAGGAACTATTCCAGGAATTCGAAGAAGCAGCACTTAAATTAGACCTTACGGCAACTGAAGAAAAGACTGTGTGCATGCAAATTTCAAGAAAGGATAATGAAGTGAATTTCAGAGATCACAGTTTCTGTTCTGTAAACCAGTTTAAGCTCCTGGGAAGTCTGGTTACAGTTGAAAACAAAGTGGATATCGAATAAGAAGAAGCCAGGATAGCAGGGGGAAATAGATGTTATTTCTTACTGCAAAAAGTATTGATGTTTAGAGCTCTCTCTGAAAGAATGAACGTAATGATCTACAAAACCATCGTAAAGCTAGAGGGGTGAAACATGGCCATGTGAGTGTGAAACATGGAACGAATGCTCAACTCCTGGGAGAGACAGGTATTGATAAGGATATGTGGAGGAGTCTCGGAGAATGGAATTTGGATAAAAATAATGACTGAGGAGCTAATGGAACTAACTATTAGGGGAACCCAACATCGTGGCTTTAGTGAAAAGAGCACGAATAAGATAGATATGGGAAGCCGTATGGAAAACGGGAAAAGAGGACGTCTCCGGATCAGATGGTTGCACGATATAGAGGAGGATCTAAAGCGGTTAAATTTTGAAAGATGGAAAGAGAGACAAAGAGATCGTGGAGATTGGTTAGATCATCCAGCTGTGGTGGAGCATAATACCCTTGCAGAAGGCTCTATGTTTTTTAGTTGAAGTGAATAAATGATTTTTTCAATAGGTCGATTCCAGCCTGGAATTGGTAGACATATACAAATAATAAATACATTAAATAGAAAAATATAACATATATAATTTTTCTGGAACCCCCAGCCGCTTTAAAAAAAACCCTAAAGCCACAAAATTATAACGGAACCTTTCAGGAAATCTCTCTCTCTCTCTCTCTGTATATATATGCACAACAAATCAAAATCAATTGGTGAGTTACTCTTATTTCATTAGTATATAATGTCTTCCAAGGTACGGAATTTGGGAGGACCCAAAATCCTTCTCTACAATGTTATATTGCCCCATTAGTCTGAATGCATTGTCTAAATTTTTCATATCTGTCAAATAGGACCATTCCTATTTTTAACATAATCTTTGTTTTGCCTAGTTGTAATTTTTCGGTATACGATTTATTATCCATCCCATTGATATGCTTTAACTTTAACGAAAATGTTCTTTTGAGCATCTGGCGAAATTTCAGTACTTTTTTCCATTCTTTCTGAAAGTTCTTGAGCTTCGATCCAAGATCAGAATTTATTTTAACTTCATTGACTTTAATTTGTCAGTACGATATTTAAACTTTAATACTTTCCGTCTGGCAAATAAGAAACAGATACTTACATCGACTTTGCCTGTAATTTTTTCGCTGAATCATATTTCTCTCCAACCAATAATTCAAAATTCATAAATTAACTTTCCATACATAAATTACATATTTTTATAAAATATAATTTTATATTTTTATCTAATTTCGTGCAAGTTCGTAAAGATATGATGCACTCTTTTTTAGAATTGCTCAGCTGGTTCCTTCAGCGGTCTCAGTTTTTGTATTTGGCCAGTTCTTAGGATTTTTTATTAAAAAAACAATTATGAAAATATTAGTAAACAACGATAATGTAAAATCAATAAAACTATGCTTGGCAGTACTGATTCCTACCTTATTGATTTATTAATCATTATGATCAATAAACAGAACTAAAAATCAGTATTTTAATATGGGCCTTCTGTTTTGCGAATTATTTTTAATATAGAACAGAAAAAAAAATTGACTCGTCCAATCACTGGACTTTAATCATCACTTTGGCCGCAAAATCAAATTCGAAAATCATTTGCTGTTTAAATATTTGTTCCAAAATGTTTTTAAAGATAAATTGGCAAAGATTTGCTGTAGAAAAGCATGTTTTCGTCTACTGCATTCAGGGTCTCCAATTCGGTATAGAACCATCGGGGGTAGAATCTCTTTGAGGAGGTAATAGTGGCTCAAACAGACAGACCTAGGTCCTGAAAATGAATTTTTTGTGGAGACAGAGAGCTCTGAAACGCATGGATCCGTTGAAAAGTGTACAAACAAAGTTTGAATTTAGTAAAATACTTTCCTTACTCAATAGCGGTAGGAAAGTAAAAAAAAAAAAATTTGCCTTTTTTTAGAACTTTAAATTTGTACCATAACTCGGAGTTGCAATAAACGTAGTATTCATTAGTTTTCCTTGTAAATTCATCATATTCTACTTTATGGTACATTAAACGAGCTTCTAATTGAGCCTTGATAAAACATGTTCCGTCCAATGTTTTCAGAGGTACAGTTTTCAAAAAACAATATTTTATTCCAAACTACTTGATTATTAATGAATGTCTACATACTAATGGTAAACTATGATTAATCTTAGTTATTTTTATTCCTACAGCGCACCTTAAAAACATTTTACACAACAATGGTATTTAGAGCAACATACATTGAGAATGAGTCGTATTTTGAGAAAAGTAAAATATATCAAGAACTATTTGATGTAAAGATGTGAGTTAGGGCTCAATTAAAAGTTTGTTAAATAAATGATAACGTATTTATCGAGAATAATGATTACACTCGTAAGAGTAGGTAGTTCTATGATATTCACCAAAATATATTCACGACATGTTGATTTCTTGATGTATGGAAAAAATATTGGTGTTATAAAAAACAGTAATAAGGAAACTATTGAAATCAAGAGAGTTCTATTAGGGCTCAATTCGAAGCTTGTTAAATGCACCATAAAGTAGTTTATAATGATTATTTTTCTAAGAAAAGTAGTTTTCATGATATTTGTCGAAATAAATTCACAAAATGATTTTGTTGGGGGAAACAATATTGGTTTTGGAAAAGCTATATCGTGGGAATTATTAAACCTACAGAATTCCATTAGTGCTAAAATTGAAGCTCTTTAAACGGACTTTTATGTAGATTATTATGATTGGGACTCCACTAAACCATCAAATTCCTCCCGAATCCAATCCTTAAAATCCTTCGTAAAATCCTTAATGCTCCTTACTTTGTCACAAATCAAGTCATCCATCAGGACCTCAATGTTCCGTATGTTGCCGATTTGGCCAGAACCAGATACCATTCCTTCCATGATAAACTTATCAACCACCCAAATCCACTTATTTATAACCTGGCTTCTTCTTCATTACCTAATAATCCTCCTAGGCGTCTGAAAAGAAGATGGCCTCGCGAACTTCTCCTCTAGAAATGTTATGGGAGTTCTATCAGTGGGTAGATTCTCCACATGTTTGTATCATGTCGCTATGTCACCTACAGCAAATTTACTTGTTGTAAGTAACAATACAGTTGTAAATAACAATAAATAAATTATTAAAAAATAAAAAGAGAAGATTATTATGATATTTAAGTTACTGCTAATACTTATACTTAATACTAATACTTAGCAGTTATTGACTATAAACTTAAAAATATACGGTGGCCATTTTGAAAAATCTGCAAATATTTTCTAATATAATTACTTAAAAATTTGTTGATATAAATTAATTTACACTTTCTTCTAGTTAAAGCTAAATTTTAAACTTTTTTTACGGAACTAATAACATGAACATGATCTTTTCAATCCACTCCATTTTATAAATGTTTATCGGGATGGTTATGGAAACTGGAGGAATGTCTGTTTAACTGTTTAATATTATTAAATACTTTTTTTCTCATTAATGATATCATTTTATAATTATTACTTTTATATTTATTAATTTTAGCCTAGTACATTTATTTATTTTTATGCATGTATTAGAGTGATATTTTGAATTTTTATGGAACATAATTATGGACGACCATGTTGGTTTTTTGTGTATAAAAAAAAAGAAAGTTAAGTTCAGGTAAGAGGGAAAATTTTAAAATTAAAATAATGGAAAATATATAAGAAATGAATGATAAAAAGCTAGAAAAAATGAAAATATGTTGAGGGAAAAACAATAAACAAAAATAAAAATCATGTATTATTTTAGCATATAATTCAAAAAATTGTATGCTGTGACTATATTAATGGGTTTCAAGAGAAATTGTTCTTTACTAATGTTACATATGAGGCAACCCAATACAGTTGGGCAACACAACATTTTTAAAAAGTGTTTTTCTCTCATTATGGTTTAAAATAAGTATTTTTTGGTTTAGTAAGCTGATGCTAATCCCCCTATTTTAATGATAGCATTAAACGTGAAACCTCTCCTTTACAATGAAAAATTATTTTATCATACATGATGCGTCTCTTAAAGACAACAAAACTAAACATTTGTTCTGCATTATGTTTAGTACTGATATCGTTTTCTTTAGCGAGCAGGATGGGACGAGAGAGGGGTAGAATATTGGGTTTTTTTAGTTTAAAGAAATTTAGCAGTACCTCGTCGATTTCTACTACGGTAGAACGAAGGAATTTATCAACTTTTAAGGAATTCCAAATTGAAGATATGGTAGAATGACTCTGGTTTGATTCTATAGCCAAGCTGGTGTTAGTTCCACTATTTTCATGAAAGCATTAAGTGTGAAACTTCTCCTTTACGATGAAAGATTTTTTTACTACACGTGATGCGTCTCTTGAAGAAAACAACACTAAACTGCAAACAATTCACTGGACGAAAATGAATCTCCATGACCTTAAGAAGACTTTATAAAGTAAAGAAAAACACTAATTCTTCGAAAAATTAGGGATATTTGCTTTCTTGTCGATTCCTGAAATTTCGTCATTAAAACCGATTTATTCTATAAACTATTCGAATTAATCTTTTCTACGAACTGTTCGTTGAGACATTTTAGCCGATCAGTCGTTATAACCGAGGTTGCTACATAAATTAATGCATGTAAAGACGATTTAAACTGAACCGATGAATAATATTGCCTTATCTGATTAAAATTAAATAGAAAATTTGAGCTGTTTCATAGGGTTTCAGCATGGTTCCAAAATTGTAGTTTATTCTGCATAGACAGCTGACATTCCAACCAATCCTAACACTATCCTCACCACGTATGCCAATGACACATGTGTGCTCGCTGTTAATAATAACCCATTAATTGTATCCCAAAATCTCCAATCCCACATCACAGCCCTCGAAGATTGGTGTCGTAAACCTACTGACTGCCCTACAGCCTACTGGCTACATTTGGACAAACGATTAATCTGGAATCCTCACACCAGACTGAAAAGACAGGAAACTGCACTTCTATTTCGACTATTACAGCACTTACTACATAAACGGTCTAAACTTCCAACACATTACAAAAGACTGATCTACATGACTGTAATACATATGGAGTTGAGCTTTGGGGCTCCACCAAACCTTCGAATACCTCTCGTATTCAACCCTTGCAATACAAAATTCTTCGTAAAATCCTCAATGGTCCTTACTTTGTCAAAAATAAAATCATACATAAAGACCTTAATGTACCCTATGTAACGGATCTAGCCTGAACCAGATATGACTCCTTCCATTATAAACTCTCTAACCACTCAAACCCCTTAGTTTCTAATCTTGGATCCTCTTCCATTCCTGACAATCCTCCGAGGCGCCTGAAAAGAAGATGGCCACGAGACCAGCTAATGTAAAATGTCATTAGAGTGCTACGAATGGGTAGTTTCTCTACACGCCTGTAACTCTCCAATTTAACTTAGATCAGATTTACTAAATGTATTATAATGTACAGTTGTAAATAGCAATAAATAAATATAAAAAAAAAAAATTCTGCATAGAACCAAAAGTAGGAGAAATAAACGCTCTACGAAATATTGTGGCAGGATATTTCCTCCACTATAATCCTCCACTTTAGCCACGACGCTCAAAACATTTGAACAGTAATATTGACCAATTAAGCTAAGTAATAGATTCAATGTTATGAATATTATTAGAATGAAACGCTTTCCACTTGTTAATTTTAGCAGACTAAAATGTTACAAAAATTCTGGCTTTGAAGGAGTCCAACAGGTTAGGGCAGGCTTTGGCCCTTTGGCTCTGAGAATTATGGGCCGGATCTTTGAATAATGGGGCTCACCGTCGTCTCGTTTACATCATATTTCCTCACTCCTCGCTTTCGTTGTTATTGGAGTATCTCATTTACTCTGGTGTGTATCATACTATTATTCATTGAAGTTTATTTTTGACTCCTTAACCTGGGTCAATTACACTGCTATCGTCCATTTTAAACATTTTATGTATAGTCACCAAGTACCATGGCCTATTAGAGAATAATAAGTAGTTTATTGGGCACTCCATTCTACAGGAACAACACTGACAACGGCACATTATTTATTCAATGCTAAATTGATATAGAATAAATATTGGAAATACTAAGCATGATTTTATGGAGTTATGTCAACTGAAAGCCTCATATATTGGTTAAGTAAAACGAAAAAAAAATTAATAACTGTATTTCAGTTATTTGTATTTGTTTAGAACTAATAAAAATTTCTTTTTAAATTCCATGAAATTACCCCTAAATACTTCGTGATGCTAAACTTTCAACTTTGGAGTCGACGAAAGTTTTACTCAATTTCACCCTGACTCAAATGTGACAGAATATGCTTGTAAATTGTATTTATATTCCTATCCAATAACCTTTAATACAATACTATTTATCTATCATACAATACTAATTATTGTTGTCTATTATTTTCGATAAATGTAATACAAATTTTATTACAAGTTTATGCTTCAACATAAAATATAAGTATTTGAAACTATGTAGATAGACATTACACGTATTTTAAACTCAGCCATTGAGCATATAACTTTTAATATTGTAACGTATAAAATTATATATTGGTTTGTTTCATTTCTCGTAGAAATGTTTAAGAAACAGAAACATAATGAATTTTTTTTTAATCAAAACAAAATTTTTTTTCATTTATACCACAATTTTATTTTTAAAATAATGACATTTCCAGTCTTTTTTTTAATGAATCTTCAGCTTGTAATGGTAAACAACTGCTGACAAAAAGTTTACTCAAAATAAATTCAAACTATTTAAAAATTGTTAAAATTGTAGTGAGCTTTCAGGATATGAAGTTTTATGACAACGGCACAGTTTTATGACAACGACCTGAAATTTCTAAAAAGTTGCTATTGTTTTAGTACAGTTATTTTACATAGTTGTAGACTGTCAAATTGGTTTTACCTTTGCTAATTATTATGCTTATAATCTAGTAGCTAGAGTGCTCCTGACTTCAAAAGCTCTGTGACTAAACCTTTTTGGTCTTCCTACTCAAATTAATGAGGATATAATTAAAGGTACTACGAAAAATATGAGAGCCTATCCCAGAGGTGAGTCTTGCATGCTCCCTCGGCACGGTGCCCCATGCAGATTGGCAGCAAGGTTCGAATACGGACGCACCTCATGAATTAAATGAACCATCTCCGTTAGCAGTGGATCATCACATCGCCCTCACCAATTGTGAGGCCTTCTTCCTCTTGCTAAATGTTGCTTATTATCTTTAAATGATATGTCAAATTAATAAAAATAGATTAGTGGTGTAAATCAAATGTGCCATCTTCTTTTGAAGCAATAGTAATTTATGTAGAAGACGTATGTGTATCCTTTTAAAATAAATGTATCCACCATGCTAATCACTTATTCAAACACCTACATTTAGTTTTGGTAGAAAAGCAAGGAGTTCCGAAATGGTGTAATTAGAACTAGGTATTCAAAATTAATAAAATGCGATAACTAACAATAAATTGGGTCCGTAATGATTCAGCGACCTTATTTGCTCAAAATAAATCATGGGTCACCAGAGATCCTTCAGGTTACCATTTTATTTTAGCTAGAGTTAGAAGTTGAAATCTATTCCGTCACAAATACAAGATAATACCCCTTAGCCGTGGTTGATACAGTGCGCCTTCAGACGTGAGAATGCTGCGCCTAAGGTTCTGATAAACTTTCTAAACGTAAATATATATTATAATATGACCTGATTTTTTTTAATTTAATTTAATATTTAAAAGTTGAGATAGTGTGGGTTCTATAAGAGATCCCTTAATAACAAATTTTTACTGAAGGGACTGCCAATTTATTCTACACTAGTGTAGTATATTACATGATATTTCGTTATGATAGTTCCTAAATCATGGTATAAATTTTCCCAGAGATTTTTACTGAAAAATACTCTCATTAGTTTCACGTGAAAAAATAGATAATTAAAAAAAAGGCTTTATTAATATATTTACAACTGTACATTATAATATATTCAGTAAATTTGATCTCTTATAACGAAGTACTACAAGCGTGCAGAGAACTACCCATTGGTAGCACTCTAATGGCGTTTTTACGCTAGTAGGCCATCTTCTTTTTAGACGCCTCGGAGGATTGTCAGAAATGAAAGAGGATGCAAGGTTAGAAACTAGTAGTTTTGGGTGGTTAGGGAGTTTATAATGGAAGGAATGATGTCTGGTTTGCTAAGGTGATGGGATTTGTTGGAATTTATTTGAAACCTCAAATTACGACACCATTCTTCGAGGGCTGTGATATGGGATTGGAGAGTTTGGGTTGCAATTAAAGGGTCATTATCAACTACAAGCACACACGTGTGCATACGTGGTGAGGATAGTTTTAGGATTGGTTGGGATGTCAGCTTGTGTATAGGATGGGACTAAGGATACTACCCTTAGGAACACCAGCGGGCTGAGAATAGAGGGATGAATAGAAACCATTGTAGTTTACTTGGAATAATCTATCAATGAGAAAGGAACGAATGATGAGAAACCATGTAAGAGGTAGGAATTTACGGAGTTTGTAAAGCAATCCGGAGTGCCAGACTTAATCAAAAGTATGTTTTACATCGAAAAATATTCACGCGCAGTACATTCCTTCTCCAATGAAGACGAGACAACGTCCACTACACGATGACATTGCTGGATAGTGGTGTGAGATGTTCAAGTAGTGAATTCAAACCAGTGATCGGGTATTATATGATTGGAGTCTAGCATGGGGTATAGGCGTTGTAAAATGAGATTTTCGCTCATGATCGGTAATATAGAGATAGGGGGATAGGATGATGGGTATTCTGGTAGCTTTTGGGGTTTGGGTATCATTTTAACTATTGATAATTTCTAGGGGTCAGGAAAATATGTGGAACGGAGTACGGCGTTTCATATGTAGGTGAGGAATAGGATAGCTTTCCGAGAAGTTTTAGGATATGGGATATTATTAGGTTGTATACAGGAGCTTTGCGGGTAGGTAATCTTTGAATGATACCAGATATTTCAGAAGGATGAAATGCTTTAGATGGGAGGACATTTGGAGCGGAATATTTAGTTCTGCCAAGTAAAAAAGTACATCTCATGTAAAATAAAAATGTTTATTAATTTTCAAAAATCTATGTTGGTCATATAACCTCCCTTGAAATTTATCCATTCTTGGAGTCGTACCACGAAAAACACGACCTGTTCCTAAAAACTTTCGTCATCCGTGCTTCAACCGCGAAGCCGCCTTGTTCACGTGTCCAACGATTCATTGTAACCTAAACGTTATGCTCTACTGATGTTTTAGGGTCAACAACCGTTTACATCGCACCACTGCTTCCTTGTAGGCTCTCAACCCCACCACATTAACCCTAGCACACACTGTCAGAACTGTGTAAGGAACTAGGTTGTGTAAAACATAGTTTTTTATTTGTATTTTACACCAAATGACTTCTTGTGATATACATACACATGAAAAATTAATTCTTTAACAAGCAATTCAGTTTAATTTTTTTATAGCTCTCATAAATCATGTTTAAATAAAAAAAGTATGAGTTCTTTTTACTTGCAGTATGAAATAGTGGAACCCGTTCTTTGTACCTTCTGGCCAGCGGCTCCTGGGCCAATATTTTAACCCCCGCCTTCAGAGGACCCAGCCCAACCCTTATAATGCCATATGGCAAAGGAACGGCACCAGTTACGTTTTTATATACTTAGGTATATATTAATATTGTTATATATATATTTACCATAAAGGAGGTAAAAAAAAAAGTATAAAATAGTTCTGTAAGCATGAAGATGTTTTCTTTTCTATTTAACACGACTTTTATCTTTGTAGGTTGAATAAATTAATTTTTGAAAGTTTCTTTTGGCAATGTGTGAAATTATATTCATAATTAGATGACTTTAATAAAATTAATACTGATTAGGCAATAGACCAGTGATGTAGAGGAGCCTCCCATTGACAGCGGATTGGACCAAGTCCTCGATACTTCCTGGGTGCGTATAACATCACTGATGAGGTATTAACAGGGAGTACGATGATGGCCTTAATAATTCTGCGAATATTAGTATCGATACCAGGACGTATCTTTGTAAGGGAGTAGTCTGGAGAGGGTATGCACTATTAGCTTTAGAACACTATATGATTTTTTCAGTAGAACCCTAGTCGCGAGTCGCGACAGCCTGATTGTCTGTGGCAACTCTGTGAGGACATCACTTTTGGTCACTTGTTAACTTATATCCAAATTTATTTGAAAACACTACAAAGCTCACGGTATTAATATTCAATGACCAAATTGAATAACGATTAAAATTAAGCAAAATAAAAAAAAAAGTTTTACATTAACTGAGGAAACTGAGCGGAAATTATGTTCCAAGAGGTATATATCTTGGAACATCATATCAGCCCACTTCAAAGATAATTTAATTCCTTATAAAACCAAACTAACATCATCTAAACAACAAAGACAAGCGAAGAACTTCACTAACTTATAGATCACTGTAAGTCGAAAATGGCAATGTACATACGCATAAGCATAAGCTTATACGGCCCTTAGATGGATTTACCATCTAACACCTTGCTAAATATATAATACATCTATAAGTATGTGTGTATGCATATATACATATAAACACATAAGAGAATTGAAAGGGAAATTGTCGGACGCAGTGCAGAGCCGGTGTTACCGAGAGGTGGCAGCTGTGACCTTGGCCCGGCAGCCCCTCCTGTGTCCCTGCAAAATATCATCTCTGCCTTTTGCCCCTATTTTTATATCGACACTACTTTTAAAAACTATTTTCATACAATAAATATATGTCCATATTCAGATATGGCCGGAGGGGAAAAACTGATATGATCTAAATACGGCTACTCTCCAGAGGAACGGTCGAAACATTTATATTATCAGTATAAAATAGTTAGTTTTTTAAACTCCGTCGTTATAAAATGGTTTAGTTAATTACAATTATTAAATGTACAATTTTTTTTTTAAAAAGTTTACTACTAATAAGATTATAGAAATAAAGACTAATCGTTTAAGTTATGTTATGTACACGAGAAAGATGATAGGAATGGCAATTTGTTACTACCATCGTGAGGTAGTACAAACTAGGACATTTTATGGGTTTACTTTATAATTGATAATGGTGTTAACGGCCTGCGCATACGTTAAAGTATTTGTATGTTTCTGTTATATTTTTAAAGAAGAAAAAAGTCACCTTATAAGTAACTATAAGCAACTTTTTTTTTAATCCCCCCTTCCTGGCCACCCATACGGGGTGTGGCAACGAGTGGGGGGGGGGGGTAGTGCGCTAGATTATTTTCTCTTACTTTACAAATTTTTTTTTGAGGGAAGGGTTCTGTTTAATATTTTTTTCAAGAATAATTTTTTAAAACTTTTACTGTGGTACAAACCAGTGCTCGTTTTTTTTTTTTTCTTTTTTTCGGTTTATGGTTCATATAGTGCACCCTATTAGTGTTAGATGCTTTTACAAACCTAATTTTTAAATATTCTGGTAGCTGGAATCATATGGTTTGTCCAAATAGTTTGCAATGCATTTGCGGTTTAACTTATTTTATGGATTAGGCCACTTTTGTTCTCAGACCTAGTTGTTAAAATTTCGTTCAGAAATATGATAACAGGAATGAATCTGTCGAAATTTTTGCCAATTTGGCGATTTCCTTTGTTGCTTTATATAAATGAAATGTAAAATGTTGTAATTTTCTTTTGACGTTGGAAGTTTCTTGAAATAGAGACTTTTTTGTCTATTCCTGAAGCTATCTAGAGCAACAGTTCCCAAACTTTTTTTCGCTGCAGTCTTCATGGGCTAAAAAACAATGTAGCACAATCATCCTTGGAGAGGTTGAATATGTAGGAACAGAAGAAAAAACAGTGCAATATATATGCTGGAAGTATATTTGATTTTTTATTATTTTGAAAGTATTACTTTCAACATCTTGTTTTGGGGACCACTGGACTGGAGATTCCAGCCTTTTTATGGAGTACTTCTTCATGATTTGCTCCTGAAATCCCTTCAGATTTAATCTATTTTTTGCATTCAGTAAATTTCAAGGACTTAAAATGCGGAAAGCAAGTGTGTAGCTGTTACTTTATTCCCTAGTCACTAATAGCAGATGGATTCTTCTTTATATTGTGGATAGGCAGATTGGTTATCGTTCTCAAATAGTTTTTTCTCAAGACTAAATGGTAAACTGATTTATGTTTATGATTCTGTTTAAATATATTGCATTTTGGCTAAGAGACAACTAACATTGTTCCTGAGCCGAGACAACTAACATTTCCTTGCTATAGCATTTGTAACCTCATTCCCTTCCATGCTTACGTGCCAGGCAGTCTACATTAGGATGAGTTAGTTGCTATTCCATACTAGTCACGACGTCATTACAAGGTACAATGTCCATAGAGGCTCCCTCTAGTCCTTCTCAGACTCGAAGGTTTTTTTATTATTATTTAAATTTTTTTTTCCATTTAAATTGAGAAATGGATGTACTATATTATTCTAACATTTAACATTTACAATATCGGTTCCCGAAACATTACATTTATAAAATCGGAAAGGTGGATTTGGCACCATCCTCAAAGAAACCAGTCCATTACTAATTAGTGTCACAGAGTCCTCCTTGAGACCATCCACTGGAATCAGGACCGTGCTTCCTATATATAAATACCCAAAGTGTCTTTGGGAACCTACCACTTCCATATCACCCATTCGTTTCTTACTTTTCCAATATTATGAAAATGTGAATGGTGCATTTTTCTGATGTACCTCACAGTTATCTTCATAGGGTCTGGGATGGCTAATGTGTTAATTCGATTTATTTAACAACTATATATTTTTTAAATATTTTCTTTCTATGACATTGATCCGTTTAATATTCTTGGAACTAAGAAATCACAGAATTGGAGTTAAAAATCAAACTACTGTGCATTGGTGATAGCAATCCTCTACTGTTTTATTATTTTAAATAAGTAATGTAATAAATTTATTTCTTGTAGTATTATTGAGGTAAACTACAAGTAGTATCTTGGTCTATCGAGGGTTATCTGCAGGACAAGAGTTGAGACTGAAGAGACTTATGAATTGTTTTGTAAGATTTATCTTTGAGTTCCCAAGGCGCTCTCAAGTCTCCCGCTGGTAAACCGAGTTGAACTGGCTCTATCCAACCTCCTGAAGGCACTACCTCCTTGGTGTTTTCCTATTCCAAGTTCTTAAAATCAAAAACACTACATATATCTTTGATCTCTTCACTCTACGTTCATCCATCCACTCATTAATCACCAGATCCCAACCGATTGATTTATATATGGCCTCCTATAGAACCGCCTACTTTAGCAAATCCTTCGTCATACGTGCACAACCTCCTTCTGGAATTCTCTTCCCATATCTATTAGCAAGTCCTCATCCATTCTTTCCGTTAAACATCTCCTTTTACTTATTGTATAACCAAACCTCCGCATCATTGTAATCAAATAAATAGACATATATTGACTAACATTATAAACAGTAGTTAAGCCAATATCCCAATGTAATTTCATTTTACTTACTGGAAACTTGTAAATGCTTGCCAGACAAAAATCTTAATTTATGAACCATGTATTTATTCTTAGGGGACATAAGTCCCAGATTAAAATTATTTTTTTCATTTCATTGATTATATTATATTATAATTATATTTATCATTCAATATTGTATGCACAAAAGAAGGGTTTAACTAACTCAAAATATAGTTAAAAAATTAACTGAATTGCCATTAAACTGTTTTACTCAGGATTCTGTTGAAAATATTATTAGTTTATCCTAGAAAAAGTTTATCTTGATAATGTTATGATCTTGTAGTTTGAAGTACATTGTTTTTCACAAAGTGGAATTTGAAAATGAAAAAAAAAAATGTATTTTTATGCATGTTTTAAGAAAATTCAGAATATAATAATTAATTTATCAAATAATAGTTAATACTTCCAAAAATTATTCCTCATTATATTTAGTAAAATGACCCTCCTTTTTAATTGTTTTGAAGGTATGTTAATATTAAAGCAATATTACCGTAGAAATAATGTAGATAATAGTTAACCTATTACTAATTAACTATAGTTATAGTTAAACCAATAACTATAGATAAAGTTAAGCTATATAACGTAGTTAAAATATCACTTATTTCTGGTGACCAAACAGTGAAACCCCATTCATTTACCTAATAAAAAGGGAAAAAGTGATACTTTTAAATAAAAAATTTGCTATGTGAAAATGTAAGCATAATTAACTAATTGTTTAGTCATTCACTTGATTAACGAAATTTGCTTAGGCCTAGAAAAAAGACATACATAGCTTATTTTCTGACATTTATAAAATAAATTTAAAATTTTAAAAACGGACTATTGGAACGCTATGCTAAAATTAAGAACATTGTATTGCATATTATTTTCAACTTTGTACGATTATTTTTTATTTATTTAGTATTTTTCGGTATCAAATTATGGCAAGGAAGAAATCCTTTACCGGTTGAAGAAAATAAAGGATTATACTAATTTGAGAATGGACTCAGCTGGTTTTAGAATTTTATCAATCAAGTCACCCATTATACTTTTAACGTATAATGGTAGAAATATTTTTTATTTGTACTGAACTAAATCTTAGAATTCCTCTCGTATTCAATCCTTACAATCCAAAATCCTTCGTAAAATCCTCAATGCTCCTTACTTTATCACAAATAAAATCATACATAAAGACTTTAATGTTCCCTACGTAACCGATCTAGCCCGAACCAGATATCACTCTTTCCATTATAAACTCCCTAACCACTCAAACCCCCTAGTTTCTAGCCTTGCATCCTCTTCCATTCCTGACAATCCTCCGAGGCGCCTGAAAAGAAGATGCCCACGAGGAAAACGGGCTTTTGGATGCTTAGAGTCAAAGACAGAAATTAGAAAAAAAAATGATGAAATAATAAAACATCATATTTTGGTCTGTGCGCATCAGCCAACATTCATTCATCACCCTCCAAACGTCTCCAAGTTTTGTGTAGATTGGTGTATTCTTGTTGACCTTATAGCTTTTTTTATGTTAGAAAAAAAAAACAATCTAAAAAAGGTGATAATTATAAACAAAAATTGTTTGTTTTTTCAGCTAAGAAATAAAAATTGTCGAATTTTAGGGTTTATCGAGGTGAAAATAACAAATATAAATTTTACTTCTACCAAGAATACAACAGTATTAAAAAAGATAAGGAAGCCATAATGCTATTGGAAAAGATAGGGCGGTCTAATTATAGTAATAAGTAAATGTTTTAACAGTAAAATAATTCGGCTGTATTAAAGTTTAAATGATGTTGGGTTTTAGTGGTGGGTTTAATATTTTGCCGAAACTTTGTCCTTGAGTCCATTTGATTTACACCATGGCCTTTCTTATTTGTGGGTCATTAAGTATATTCATGTGTGGCTAAACTATGTGTTACCCTATTCAGACTATATATCTTAATCTGTGAAGGGAAAGAAACAAGGAGGTTGGATAGGTGCCAGAACCGTGAACGTAGATAAATCCACCTGTATCTCAACCTCGATTTGGTATCTTAAGTAAAATTAAAATCATCGTTCTTGGGATCTGCCCGTGCTATCAATTGACAAATAGCACTTATAAAAAGTATAAGTAATAAAAATAAAGGCATGATACACGAATACTGCATGACTGTTATAATCGATACTAAATTATAAAACGATTAAGCGTCACATTTACTGTACATTGCTCGTATAGAAAATTAAATAATTGTTAACGCCATAATAGATAATTACCTTGTAAATAATTCTAAATAGTATTTTTCGTATTTAGTTTTATAGTTATAGTTATATAGTTTTATTAGTATTTAATTTAGTTACATTTATTTTTATTTGTATTGTTTTATTTAAATTTAGTTATTTGAAAAGAAAAATGTGTAATTATATTTGTTTTTAATAATGAGTAATAGAGACAGTTGCTAGGGGTGATCATTGTTGCTAAGAAGCGTCACCTAGCAACGGACCGACCATCTTAGTTTTTTTTTGGGCAGTTCCGACTAATTAGTGGCCCTGGTAGCGTCATTAGCAGCCCTGTCTGCGTTTGGTTGATATTAGTTTGGACATTTGTTGAGTGTCGTCACTGTAGTTCGAAACCAGACCTTTTCTGTGTTTCGACTTTAATTGCAGTTCCGGCTAATTAGTGGCCCTGGTAGCGTCTAAGCAGCCCTGTCTGCCCTTATAATTTAATTGTTTGGACATTTTTAGTGAGTTAGTGAGTCATTACAGTTCGGAACCAGACCTTTTCTGTGTTTCCACTTCATTAATTGCAGTTCCGACTAATTAGTGGCCCTGGTAGCGTCATTAGCAGCCCTGTCTGCGTTCATTTTGTCGGCTCCCCTAATACAATACGACTGTTGGATATTCGGACCATCAATGAGCCACTACACCAACTCTGGACCATTGCAGCGATTTATTTAGCAACAAGAGCTGTGACATATCTCAGCAGCACTCTTCCTCGGATCTATCGGAGTGGAGCAAACGTTTCGTCGAGCAGTATTTATTTTATATATTTATTTCTTTTTTTTTGTGTAATTATTTTATTCTTAATTTTATTTTTATCTGAAAGGCCTTTTTTATTTTTACTTGTATATTTTGTTTATGTTAGTTTTTTTTTTTTTTTTTTTTACCATGTTTAAATTGAACCAAATAAATGTTTAATCCGAGCCAGTTTGTTTTTTGTTCATTTAAAGCCTTCCAACAAAAAGACATAGTCGATTTGAGGTGGCTTTAACAATAATTATGGAGGGTGGATTAAGACGCTTGCATCAGATAATCAAACTTAATCACCGTCGAGCTTGGTCAGTACTTGGGCGCTTCTTACTTCCCCTCGCACCGGGTGTGTGAATCCCGTCTGTCAACTGTAGCAACTCATACCGAACCGGCATAAGAGGACCCTACCAGGTGTACCTTAATCAGTAACCGCGCTGTGGTCTTTCAGGATGTCCAATAGGCGTCTGGAGGTTTGGTCAATGGACAGTCAGCTCTGGAGAAAGAAATATCCTTAGGCCCTTTTCCTTAACCTGAACAGCCATAATCCGAGTATTTACACGGACTCGGTTTTTTAAACCTGAGTGAATCGGTAGGAAGGACACGAAAGATTGGTCCCAAAAAGACTAGTTATGGAGGTATTAGTATACCATTGTAACAACGCTGAGATAAAAGGTTTATTCTAAAACGACTTTGAGTACTAACAGGCAGGTGCATGCACAGTGCATTTTTTCGTTTCGTCTGTCTGATCCATTCTTTCATGTCACTATAGTTATTAAATAGTTAATTATTTATTTTTTCTTAGCCTATCTATGAGCAAGATAACGAACTCTATAAAATCATTTTTTGTATTTTCAAAATTGATTCTTTAAAAAGGTTAAGGACATATCTAAATTTTAGTAAACAATTATATTTCTGCCATACTTTTACAAAATAAAATTTTCAATAAAAAATACTATTAGAAATACTTTTCTGAAAACTTATGGAAATAGAGTTAGTCAGTCTATCAACTTAAAAACTCATTTGGAAAATTAGAATGGGAAAGTACAGTGAGTATTGTGTCTGTTCTCAAACGAAGGAGGATTAATTTCAACCCTGAGTAGGGCACAGTTGTGTGCTGCGCGCACCGCACCTGTTTTTTATATTTTATAAATGACCTAGTAGATAATGGAAGTTATGAATTTTCATCGACATAGTGCCAACTGTCACAGTTGGAAAGAAATTACAATAACTAAGTGTAATCACAGTGCTTTGCCACAACTGTTATTTTCGTAATGGTGGGGGGAGTAACCATTAATTTTAAGTTGCCAGGAAGTGCACCCGTCCTCACCTTGAAGAAAATCACTTTCCAATTAAAATCTCGCTTAATAGAAATCCTTTACCGTTTAAAGAAAATAACAGATTATTTTAATTGGAAAACAGACAGAGCTGGTTTAGGAATTCTATCAATCAACTCACCCTTTATGCTTTTCATGTATAATAATAGAAATATTTTTATTTATATTGGTATTTATACTCCCATCAGAATGATATAATTGGATATGAAAATGGGCTATGGGTGCTTAGAGTCAAAGACAAAAATTAAAAAAAACAAATGATGAAATAATAAAACATCATATTTTGGTCTGTGGGTATCACCTAACATTCACTTACCATCCTGCAAACGTCTCCAAGTTTTGTGTACAAAATGACAAAATTTACTTATAGTGAGTCAAAAAAATTACTTTCAAAAAACGAAAAAATTACTAATATCTAACAAAGAGATGATGTACAAACATTAATGATTTTCTCTTTAAAACAACTAAAATTTAATGTGATTAAACCTTGTTGTACAAACACTTTCTTATATTCCCGTTCGAGTCTCAATTTTTCTCCTTTACTCATTCATAAAATTCTTCAATATTTTACATGAGAATAAGACCTATCTCGCATTAAAAGCCATTTAATTATTCATCGATCCACTGGAGTTAATCAAAATCGTTTAAGCCATTTTTGAGAAAATTGAAAAACCGATTCTATATAGTGGCACTGTTAGATTTTAACGAAAAATTGCTGTCACGTCCCAGGTTTATAACAGTCTTAAATATTTCATTTTAGTTCCGCACAAATTTTGTTTTGTGACTAGACTGTTCACACGCAGCCACTCAGACTATTTTGCGAGACTTGATCATTTGCCTCAGAGGACCTAAAAACGTGCATTTTTGTCGAAAATTGGAATCTGAAAAGTTTTCTACAGTCGCAATACGCCTTTCTATGTATTCCATATATAAGTAAGTGAAAGTAAGAAGTATAACTTTTTATCAGGCGTAAGTAGATAACAATATAACTCTTATAGGCAAAATAATCTCTTGTACCTTTTGGCTTCTCATCACTTATATAAGATGTCACCTAGGGGAACAGTGCTCTCTGCGTGTCGCTTAACTTCCATATTATAAAATGGACCAGGCTGCTTCTATCATCAGTATTGTGGGTATTGTATAGCTCATGCCCCGTGTTCATTTCTAAGTAGAAAATTGATGATATAATCCATATATCATAACCAACCTAAAAATCGGCCACTTTTACTTTTTACTTATTTGTATTAATATTTACATCATATACATTTAGTTACGTATTATTTGGAAGATTGTTACAAAAATTTTTATTAAATTTTTTTTTACTGAAACGATTAGTACAAGGGCCCAAGAGGAGGCAAATAAAAGTCAGTTATTTCACCCCAATTTTTTATTACTTTATTTAAAATTACGTATAATTCCAAATTAATATGTCTGCCAAGTATAAGTATTTATTTAAAGCTGTTAAAAAAAAAAAATGGCACTTGTTTTATAAGTTTTTTTTTTTTTAATCGAACTTTATTTATTGATAGATATTACGATCTGCCACACCGTTGTGGGCAATAGGTAATAGTGATGAATGATCACATTCTTACTAAAATAAAATAAAATAAGAATGAAAAATAAATAAATAAATGAAAAAAAAAAATACATACAAATAAATAAGATCTCTCTTAAAATATATACAAACAGAAGGATAAAGAAAATGAACATAATCAAACTATGTGCATGCAAAAATAAAAGAATCTCTAGTCACATTTACACTCTTAATATACAATATTTACACAATCTACCTGAGGATCTCTGACCCCGCTATATTCCCCACGTGTGAGGGGTAGAGCAGAGCTCATTCCTATTTCATAAGTTAAAAAACATTTTTTCATTCGTAGCTCCATATCGTTAAAACTATCTACAACACGAGAAAACCTAATAGAACATCATTTAAAGTAGAGTGAGTTTAATAAATTATGAGCCCTTACAAAGCTGTTAACATTTAAAAGCTCCCCAGATATAATTTTTTTAAAGGTAACATTTCATAAAAAATCTACTGAAAAATTAGTAGTTGATGAATTCATTGTGGGAAATCTATATTAGCACTAAAATTAAAACTAGTTTAATGTGCTATAAAATAGTTTATGACGTTTATCTTCGCAGGAGTAGTAGTGTTTATAATATTTGCTAAAATAAATTCATTTCTAGTTGTTTGGAGAACATTGCTCTTGTACTGGAATGGCATAAACAAAATTTATTGTTTTAATATTAAAAAAAAAATAATTTAACTTAAATATAATTTTTTTTTTTCATTATCAATAATCAGGGTTTATTACATCTCAATGTAACATTACAGTTCACATAAATTCGCCAGCCAAGGAAACTAAAATGGCTGTCTTGAAGATCGACTAATAAATTCACGAATTCTGAAGCTGTTTTGTTCTTCAGGATTTTCCAATATTCCGCACCATTTGGCGATTTACGCTTGCAGGGTGCACCGGATCGAAAAAGTGCTCTATATGAATTTTTCTTAAAATTATATTTAATTTCATAATCCAAAAAAAAAATCCAATAAAAAGGTATTCAATTCATTGGAAATTTTATTGTTGATCTCGCTGGAGACTTGGAGGTTAGAAAATCTACAATACCCTCAAAAGATAGACTACATGTACAAGAGTTAAGGAGGAGCGAAAATTAAATTAAAATTCTAAAAATTGTAGAGGCATTGAACCTGCATAATGGCGTCCTGTTTATATTACAGAGAAGACATTTAAAAAGGAAATTGTATTTTAGAGAATATATAGATTCAGAAAACTATTTGAATTTTCGCTCGTAAATAAAAGTATCGATTAGTTAAATGTTTGCTTTCTAAATTTCTTTTGTAAGTTCTTGTAAAAAAAAAAATTCTCAAAGTCTTATTTAATTATGGACATTTTTTTTGGCTCTTGTAATCACAAACTATGGTTTACTATTATAAAATTGAAACAAAGAAGACTGAACAAAATAAGATAAATATGAGAAGAAATATGGAAATAAACTTGAAAATATTAAAGAAATAATCACTAAATGGAAGAATCGCTGCCGTAGTTCTAGAAAAAAAGATAATCTGAATCTCCTGGTTTTGTTTTGAAACAAAAAAAATAAAATAAATTATAATTTTTCCAATGAACCTTAGTTTTTTGTAAAGTTTCTAACCAACTCATTGCAGTGTATATACTACCTGGTGATAAGAAAGCTTTTATTGGCAGTTCTATAGCCAGAAACCATTTGACACACAGATGTCTGCCAGCACTTAAATTAAAGCTAGTTAAATTTACTCTAAAATAGTTAATAACGTTTATCTTATAACGTACTTCTAGAAAAGAAGATAATTTGAATCTCCTAGTTTGTTTTGAAACAAAAAAAATAAAATAAATTATAATTTATCCAATGAACCTTAGTGGTAGAGGTAAATAAACGGTAGGACGGTTTTATGAGAAATATTAGTTTTAAAATGGGTATGGCGTCAGACGCTTCTTCATCTGCCCAGCATCTAGTTTAGCCTAATTAAAAATTATGCTATACAAAAGATGCACATATAATTTTAATAGAAGCTATTCTCGCAGTAAAAAACCTTAATGCCCTATGTATTATCGGAAAGAAACAGAACTTCCAATGTATCTGTATCATAAGTTCAACCAATTGAGATTTTGAGTAATTTTTGTCATTTTATTAATATATATGATATTTGAGGCAGATCCTTATGTTCATTTGTAAATATTTTCTTATGAAAAAGATAGGGAATATCCTAACTAATTGGGTGCGTACATTCGAGGTAGGAACGCGAAACTCAAATCCCGCCCTAGGATCCTTATCTATTTCCAATCGTTGTAATTTATAGGCTTGTAAACTTTCTAACCAACTCATGGCAGTGTATATACTACCTGCTGATAAGAAAGGTTTTATTGGCAGTTCTATAGGCAGAAACCATTTGACATCCAGATGTCTGCCAGCACTTAAATTCAAGCTAGTTAAATTTACTATAAAATAGTTTATAACGTTTATCTTTGTGGGAGAAGTAATTTTTATGATATTTGACAAAATGCATCTCAGGAACTATAGGACGCACATATGTATCCCAGCACTCAAAATAAAAGAAATTTAACTTACTATAATGTAGTTTATGACACATTTCTTCGCAGGGGAAGTAGTTTTTATGATATGAATATAAATTTGGCACATGCAAATTTGTCTCAACAACTATTAATCAATTTATTTGATAAAATATTATTAAAACTACTACTCCTACGAAGATCAATTTCATTAACTACTTTAAAGTCCATTAAACTAGCTTTAATTTGAGTGCTAATAGACATCTGTACGTCGAACGGTTTTTGAGATATAAATCTCAAAATAAATTCACTGACTACTGATCTTTCAATACATTCTGTACAATATTTTAATGAAATGGTGCTTTTTACAAAGCTATATCTAGAGAACTATTGAAACGTAAATAACTCTATCAGGGCTCACATTTTAGCAAATTTACTCTACTTGAAATGATGTCCTTTTAGGTTTTCTAGTGTTGTTGGTAGTTTTAAAGACATAAAGCTCCGAATGAAAAATTAATTTATTCTATTGTGTTGAAACAGCCGCCATTTTTTATCCCCCCTACCTATACTTGGCAGACTAATCAATTTCGACAGGTAATTATACATAGTTTTCATTAAAGTAATCAAAAATTGGGGTAAAATAACTGCCTTTTTTCTCCTCTTCAGCTCTTGTACTAAGATGGTCATGCCCCTGGCAGAAAGGTCTTGTGAATGGTGTCGAATTCTGTTCCAACAGTGTATAAGGTGTGAACAGTGCTAAAGCTGGGAAACGTTCAGCTTCAAATAACACGGATAAAGATCATTTGGATCATCAAATCCCACCAAATCACTTTTACCCTTCGTCCTAAACCCTCGTCTTGCTCCACAGTATCTTTTAATAATACCCCACTTATTCCTGTTGAACAGATCCGTTACTTAGGACTAAATTTAGACAAACGACTGACATGGAATCCTCATACAAGACTGAAAAGACAGGAAACTGCTCGTCGATTCCGACTATTACAACATTTACTAGACAAACGGTCCAAACTTCCAATCCATTACAAAAGACTGATCTACATGACTGTTATAAGGGCTATCTGGACATACGGAGTTGAGCTATGGGGCTCCACTAAACCATCTAATTCCTCTCGAATCCAATCCTTACAGTCCAAAATCCTTCGTAAAATCATTAATGCTCCTTACTTTGTCACAAATCAAATCATCCATCAGGACCTCAATGTCCCCTATGTTGCAGATTTGGCCAGAACCAGATACCAATCCTACCATAATAAACTTCCCAACCACCCAAACCAACTCGTTTCTAACCTGGCTTCTCCTTCACTGCCTAATAATCCTTCTAAGCGTCTGAAAAGAAGATGGCTTTGAGATATTCTGCTTTAGAAATGTTTTTGGAGTTCTATCAATGGGTAGATTCTCCAAATGATCGTATGCATTTCATGATATCACTAACACCAAATTAACTTGATGTGTATATATGTATACATTTGTAAATAACAATAAATAAATTATTAAAAAAAAAAAGTCTTTAAAATAATTTCGATCAAAACTTATTCGAACCATTTTAGAGAATCCGAATGGGGTTTTAACTCATCTAATTAACTATAACAAAGTTCATTCTTAATTGGACCTTATAAGCGGGAATCAGACGGAGTATGTATAATTATGGTATAGTTACCTGAGCCTTGTGAGTGATATTTGTGTTCAAGATATGGACTCAGTTTGTAACTGATCTTGTAAAACTATTTTTTGAGTTTTTAAATCTATGGTTTGTAATAAATTTTGGATAAATTGAATCTCTGGGACAGTTCTTACGTTTTTCCTTTTTTTACAAAAGCCTTCTTAGGGCAGCAGTGGATATTTGTTTCTGTTTGGAGCAGTAAAATGTCGAAGGTGTAAATCAATAATACTGCTACAATATAAAATATATAAAGCTATCATGTGCTTTTGCTCTCTCTTCAGATTCCTTGGAATCCATCCCTTCTATCAGACCTCTACCGATATCTCCCTGGAGACAGAGACCTTCTTACTTCTTCTTTCTCCACCTTGATAATTTGATGTATACAAGAAATAAAATATTAGAGATAAGTATTGTTATTATTATAGAGAGTAATCGAACAGAGTTGTCGAATGAGACAAGTAGATAGTAGTTGTACATAGTATTCTCACCGTCTCTGTATCTTTTCTTTTCATATAAATAAAGCTTATCTTACACCATTCTGTGGTCGCTTTTCTGTAACTTAAGAATAAATGTAACAGTAATGCTGCATCTTTTTTTTTTCTTTTATCTATCGCAATTACTTTGGAAATGAAAGTAATCTAAGTGGTAATGTATTTTACAGATGGGGACAGACTGTCAGTTCTAGTCTCATCTTAAAAAGATACTCGATTTCTTTGAGAAGTTGCAACTTACAATATACTGTACATTTCCGATGTATCGATTCGTTATCATGCGTTTCAAAGGTATGCAGAACCCAAGAGTTTGGTTATCCATTTTGTGCCAATAATTGTTTACAATGGCCGAAAATGGACTAGTTTCGGAAGAGGAGGTTTTTCCTTAGAGAGACAAGCTTAGCAATCCAATTGGGTTTACGGAGACGGGAGCTATTGATTAGTGGCATTGAGAAGGACTTAACATCATTAATGGTCCTGTCCCTTCATCGGCCCCCTAACTCGTTTAGTAGCTACGTGTCTCATATCCAACCACCGCCCTCCTCCTCACAACTTTAAAAAACATTCCCTTCCAGAGTAAACAATGTTTTAACATGTTATATGGTGGTTCAAAGGGTTAATTTAACTTCTTAGTCTTCAAAGTGAAGCTTTATAGTCAATAATGAAATCATTCAAATATGTTAAGTTATGTATTAATTTTAACAATAGCTAATTCAGGAATATTATTGGTTGGCCGAATCCAATTGATTGCAACTATGATAAAAACACCCACTCCAACTTATTGGGACTTGAATAAAAAAAATCTAAACACTGAGCCAAGTTAGCCCGTACTGGCGAAACTTACTTCTTGAAAGGTATGTCTAAATACGCATATTTTCTTAGGATTTTTGAATCATAAAAGAAATTTATATATATAGGGAAAGAGAGAAATAATTTATTCATCTATGCTGCCCAAATGCATCAGGTTGCTACATACACAGCACACTAATCAATCCGTAATCGGACATATATAAATTACATATACGGTATGATAAAATAGAAAGAAAACACTTTTTTTCCCTACAGTTTCCTTTTACAATCAATTTCAGTTTATACACCAAATAAAAATATTACAATTCATTCCTTTTTTTCTTTCCCTTTTCTGTTCCTTTAATTTCACCTTTTCACAATTTTTAATTCACCCGATCAACAAATTCACTCTCCTAGATCCTCTTCAGTGACCCGCTAAACAAATTCACTATTAGATGGCAATGTGAGATCAGACCATTAATAACAGTTTACCAAAAAACAAACAAATAAATTTTACGAGAACAAGACTAACACATAGATTCAAAGGAAAATATAATAAAAAGCCAGTTACAAGAAACACTTGAATGGATAAATAAATAAATAAAAATAATAATACTAATAAAATAAAATAATTTAATGAATAAATAAGTTAAAACACACAAATTGACAGGTCCACAAATTAAAATAAATAAATAAAACAATGAATGATCTCCGAGCTAATTCCCATGCAGGTGATGGTTTATGATCCTCAGGGAGTCCAAAATAATATTTTCTGCTAAGATCGCAATATCCCTTATGCTAACACATAGGCCTTCTAAGAAGCTCCTTGTTCTATTTATCTATCTACGAATATATATACAGAAAAATTTATTTTAAAATTTATGTAAAATCATAGGTCGAGATGACAGCCAAGTAGCAAATTAAGAAAAATTAATTAGTTTATTTGCAAACGGAACACATCCCTGTATTATTTAAGTATATTTACTTCAAGTTAAAGTTTATTCAGCGACTTGAAATATTTTATGGTGTCTTTGGTTGACGATATGTGCAGAAATTAAAAGGCACATTACTTAAGTCGATAGATGAGAATGACTTCCATATTAACTAGATGAACTACTGAAACGTGAAACGGCTTTAACTAAAGGCTACTCAAACCTATATTTTACCAGGTTCACCTATGTACGTCGTTTTTATAGGCGGCGAATTTCTTCATTAATTTTGTAAGTTTTAATAACTAACACAAAGAATAAAAAGTTAAATTTACATAGGTTATTAGATACTACTATTTGTTGTTTAAATAAATTATATTATGGGGTTCTTGAGTTATAAGTGCAAAAATTAATAGTTTATCAATAGAAACTGGATAACTGAGCTTTGTGTTTCAACTCCTCCCCTACTCAAGTTAGACATGGAGGTTTTTTTCTCCTGTTTAAATTTTCAGATTAATTATTTACGAATTAATAATTAATTGTCTTTAATAATTTTCTGAGTATTGCAGTCTTGTTTATTAATACTTGAAGGTGATGTAGGAAGAAGATTTCAATAATTGCATTTTTATTTATTACTAAAAATGAATTCATATTCAACATTTTTACCTTTCAGAAGGGTTTTTTTTTCTCTCCTTTTTTTTTCCTTTCTTTTTCGGCCAAGACTCCCATTGGAGTCCTAACCTGCCAAACCATGGTTGGGGGTCAAAGTTCTTCGTTTTGTGGGACTGCTACCCAATGAAAGAAGTCAACATCCCAGGCCGTATTCGAACCGGCATCGCCAATAGACATCAAATTGGTAAGACTGCGTCCTAACCACTAAGCTATGGGCGGCCCCCCTTTCAAAAGTTAACCTATCTTCAAAACAAAGAAATTATACATAGTTTAATTATATTTCATATTTTTTACATAGAACCATAGATATTTCATAAAATCTAAAAGTCTCAAGGTTTAGATCAAAAATTTTTAAACATTTTATTGACGTTTGAAAATCATCATTTCCAAATCTGGTTGAAAATTTGTGGTTTTATGAATTCCTTGTATAGTAATCTGCCGGTTAAACATTTTCCAGAACCTAATAAAAGTAGTATGCCATTATAAAAATCAGTTATAGTGTCTAAAAAACACAAATATATTATGGTTTTGCATACTAAACTGCAACTAAAAATTTAGCAAATAGCAGGAAATGTTGATTCATTTGTTGAAATAATACCAATCTAGGAATTGAAACATAATTAAAATTTTATAAAATGATTAAAGTAGAATTAAAAAACTAAAAAAAATATAAATAAATATGGTAAATGTGTTTAGGTGCTCCAGGTTATAAGATGTGGCGTAGCGGAAGAGTATCAGCCGATTGTAAGTTCTCTTAAAAAAAAAAAAATAATTAGTAAACACTGTTATGTTTTTATCCACTGCTTATTGAATAATATATCGAAAAGAATTATGAGAGCACCGGCTAAGCACAGTGTTGTTTATTAAATGTCAAAATAAAATATAATAAAAATTATAGTCCACTGCACACAGCACAATTTGTGAGCGTTCAGAATGGATAGCACTCAGTCTTTGACTTTTCTGTTAAGAACAGTCAAGGAAATTAGAGACTGCATCAAACAAGCTTATTCGAATTCCTAACGAATATTCACTAGAGGTATCATTTTATGTTATAGAGACAAGGCAAAACAATTAGTAAACTTTGCTTTGTTTTTTCTAATTGCTACTGGATGAAAGAGATGTTGGGCGCTTGCCGTAATCCAAGAACGATGCTTAGTCGACCAGGCTTAACATAACAGCAACTTTTTGCTCAACGTTTTATATTTAAATACTGTATTTTTAACGAGTTCAAAATTCACTTGTGCTGATGTCACAAGTGCGCTATTAGTAAATAAAGATCCGTCAATTGTATCCCTAACTACAATCCCATTTCACCACCCTTGAAGAATGGTGTCGAATCTGCAGAACTAAAATAAATTCCATCAACTCACCTTTACCTATTTAATCTAGTCGTGAATATATAGCTTTCTATTCTACTTTAGTAATATTCCACTTGTCTCCGTCGAGTAGATACCTAGAGCTACATCTGGACAAACGACTAACTTTGATTTCTTATGCAAGACTGAAAATACAGGAAACTACTCATTAATTCCGACAAATACAACACTAACTAGACAAAAGGTCTAAGCATCCAATTAATTACAAAAGACTCATTCCATGTAAAAGCCACCATACATACGTCCCCAAATGGTGTGTGGATTGGTGGGCTTGTATTGGAGTGTTCGATACTATAAAATAAAAAAAATTATCGGTTGGTAAAATTTATTTACAAACAGTTTTTATTTTTCTGTTATAAAAATTTGTAGTTAGGACTTATCGAAATGAAAATAACGAATATAATTTGTTTTCTGCCAAGAATACAACAGTTTAACAAAGGATAACGCGAAGATAAAAATTTAATGAAAGACCGTGAAGCGAATTAAAAAACCGTTCCAATCGCAGTGAGGAAGTCGCAATAGCTCGATTAATGATAGGTCATACAAATATATTTCATTCCAGTATAGGACTCCAACGGGAGTCTTGGGCCAACGAAAGAAAATGATTTTTATTTATTTATTTTTTGCTATTTACAACTGTATATTATAATACATTTAGTAAATTTGATGTAAGTTAAATTGGGGTGTTACAGAGGTGTAGAGAAACTACCCATTGAAAGCACTCTAATGACGTTTTGCATTAGCAGGTCTCGTGGCCATCTTCTTTTCAGGCGCTTCGGAGGATTGTCAGGAATGGAAGAGGAAGCAAGGTTAGAAACTAGTGGGTTTGTGTGGTTAAGGAGTTTGCAATGGAAGGAATGATATCTGGTTCGGGCTAGATCGGTTACATATGGAAAATTAAGGTCTTTATGTATGATTTTATTTGTGACAAAGTAAAATTGAGGATTTTACGAAGGATTTTGGATTGCAAGCTCAACTCCATATGTCCAGATTGGCCTTATTACAATCATGTTGATTGGATTTTTGTAATGAATTGGAAGTTTAGACCGTTTGTCCAGTAAGTGCTGTAATATTCGAAATCGACGAGCAGTTTCCTGTCTTTTGAGTCTTGCATCAGGATTCCAGGTTAGCCGTTTGTCCAGATGTAGTCCAAGGTAGCGGGATTTGTACGACAGGAGTAAGGAAAAAAACTCAATCATATCTGATGAATAAATGGTCACCACCAAAATGTCTCTATTGTCATACTTACAGTCAGACACATCTTTCAGGAAAGCCAATTCTATATCTATATCTAATATTACGGATTTGTGTAGTTTAGGAGTAGGATAAGGTGTATCAGTAGCCCTAAAGGATCACGAAAATAACATTACATAATAATCATTAAATAATCTCAAATTTAAAGAGCTCAGAATCTTGGGATGGAAATAAAAATATAATATAAAAATAATAATAATGGAAAATAATTTAAAAATTATAATATTTAAAAAAGTTGAAATATCAAACACGGGCTTCGATGACCATTGGATTTTATGTCCTAAAGTCCTTACGAACAATATAATGAAGACATTATGCAATTGGAAAGATCAGATGATCTCGGCTTTTTTTCGTTAAAATTGGATATTTCTATTTTCTATTTATTCATAAAATTCTTTAATATTTTGCATTTTTCTATTGCTTAGTATTACTAACAATGAGCAGTTGGAGAGGAAGGAGAAATTGATCATGATTTAAATACAACCGTTGATTAAATCCATTAAGGGCGATAACCCTGTGCGGAATACATCCATCAGCCGAATACCGGTGGCTATTGGCTAATTGAAATTGACAAGAGTTTATTGACCACATGAAAGGATAAGCTCATATCCGAGAGCTTTTTCAACTGCTCATTGTAGAACTCTGTCTGGACAGATTTAGTCTAAGTGTTTGGATTTCGTTTTGTACAGATACTTTTCAGTATTCTATTTTGGTGATCATTGTTCGTAATCGCATTTCTCTAAGCAGGGCACTTTGTTAATGATATACAAACTTTGGATGCTATGAAGGAAGCACTTTGCCACATAAGAGGCTCCACATCGTTGGATGGTAATGAAAACACTATTAGTCTCCGGTCACCGCCCCCCTCCGCCGCTATCGATTCGGTCCAGGACTGCTAAGGAGATAGGAAGCAACTGCCTTTCGGCCACTGATATTCGATTTAGAAGGCTTTCTTCTCCGATAAAATGTATCTTTCTACATTATATTTTAAATAAATGCATTCATTGAATATAGTTCATTCTTCTATAAGTTCTTTGCTTGATTTACCTGACATTGAAGCCTCCTTTCTCACCTAAATCCACCAGTCTATGTTGGTCGACTTCCAAGTTCCAAGTTCGACTATGCTGAGAAGTTTTCTCTTTAGTTATTCTTTTTATTCAACTAGGTTTAGGATTCATTAGCTATCGCTTACCAATTTCATAAACCTTATCTTTGGTTTGTAAGGGGCAAATCTCATGAACGTTGATGCGATCAGCCTTAAGGTTACTTAGGTTTATTTTGAATTCAGTACCAGCGATGGATAGCAATTTTCCTTGTTCGTCTCGTTATATTGACCCTAAAGTGGTACTTCCGGTTGATCGATTTTAATGAAAAAGTTTCTGTAACATTCCTGTTAAACAAATGCGCTAAATAGGTAATTTCATATGTATAGGACTTTCGTTAAAACTCTAGGCTGTTCAAACACACACAAACCATTTTGCAAGACTTGGTTATATAGACTCAGAGGACCTCAAAACGTGAAAACTAATTTTAGAAATTTTATACGTTCGCAATACTTCCCCATACTATATGTTTCATACAAAGATAAAAAATATAGTTTTAAATTTACATAATTGGTTATTGTTTTCAGATCATGAAAAGCACTTTATTATTTAAGTTGTGATTTATGATTCATCGTAAATAAATCATAACATAAAAGAACAACATAACTGTCCCTAAAAACTGTTTTGCAAAAACACATTTTACTTGAAAAATAAAGGACTTATTCATTATACAAACAATAAGCAACAAAACTTTCACAGCGAAGTTGGAAATTATTAAGGAAATCATCCATAACCGATTTCAAAACATATCACCAGGTACATGTAACGTTGAAGTGTGAGTTGTGGATGAGATTCTATCTTTTATTCTGAAATTAAAACATGGGCACGAAGTTGGTCTTTCTTAATTTGTCAAGTTCTTTTAGGAAAGAGCTTATATGACTTAGTGGCCTTGTCTAATCTCACATCTACAGGTAGGTCCGAACAAAAAAAAAAAATTGTAACATAACATTTATGCCTGAACATACTACACTAGTGACGTTAGTTGTGTTACAATGGCATGATACATTGTCTGGAGAATCTACCCATTGGTAGAATTCCGATCAAATTTCTACAGAAGGTCTCTAGGCAGTCTTCTTTTCAGACGCCTCGGAGGAATGTCAGGGATGGAGGAGGAAACAACGTTAGAAACAAGTGGATTTAGGTTGTTAGGGGATTTATTGTGGAAGGATTGACATCTGATTCTGCCTAAATCGGCAACTTATAGAACATTGAAGCACTTATGGATGATTTTATTTGTTACAAAGTAAGGAACATTGAGGATTTTGGATCAGTAAGGATACGATAAGAAAGAAATTCGACAGTTAAGTGGATCCTCCAAAACTCAACGAAACGATAAGATTTATTAACAAATTGAAAATCGGAATTTTAGACCATTATTTATATATATATTTTTTTAAATATTCAAAGTAAAATCATACTCTTTGCTTATTTTTAAACAAATTAAAGATCCATATTTCCCCAGAAGTATGAAGATACATTACTGATACGCTTATGATACTCTTCAAAGTGAAATTCAGAAAATTTCCAGTTGTGAATATTTCCATGAATGAATAAAAAAAGTAATTCAGGATTCTAAGCAGGGGGGCTGGAATTTCCATTTATAGCCCTTATAAGAGGGAGCTGAAAGAGGGGAAGGTAAAGAAGCATTCCACCAGGAAGACAAGGAACCCACTGCAAGCCTTCTCCTTCTCCCTTTTGTGAGGAAGGATTACAATGTTGTTGGTTATTAATAGTTATAACAATCCAAACTTCACTAATTAACCTAATAACTTCACCAAAAGCTATGATAATTAACCTTCTCGCTGTTTCAGAGTTTCCTCAATAAAATTCGTGCCAATGTTATTGAAGTTGTGAATCCGCACTCATGTGACATTTAGAGGATAAAGACTAATGAAAAATCCCTCCCTTAATAATCACAGGCTTAAAGGTTTTCTGCATAATGGGGATTCTTTCCAAAGAGGTTTTATTAAATTCCTCCGTTGATTAAATGCTTTCCAAGGATATTTCCGATCGAAATCTATTTTATAAGCAATTAATCTACTAAGCTGTAAGGGGAAGTGGGTCGTGTTTAACAATTTTCTCAAGTAATTAATCTTCAGAAAACATTTATATTGTCGGTTTTATTTGTTTTTAATCTTTAATTATAATTTAGGAATTTTATATCAAATGACAACATATCCACTTCTGAAAGTTATTATTAAAAATTATAATAGGAACTTCGACAAGTTAAACTTATATAGAAATTTTAGTACCTATTTCTTTTTTTCACTGGAAAAAAAAATTTTTTTTGCAACAAAGATGTGTAAAGAAATATTTAGTTTTAGTTTTGACCCTCAAATTCATTTTGTCGACAGTTCTTCTTGTACAATATCACTTTTAAATAAGTCTCATTTTTACCAAAGTATGATGGAAGTTGCTGACATTTAGCTGGAAATGTCAAGGTCATCAACCCTATATTAGCTATAAAATAGTTATTTATAAAACTAATGTCTCCTAGAGTAGTATTTGTTATATTTCACCAAAGGTGGGGACTATTGTATATTTTTATACCATTCAGTCATATTTATAATTTTTTAAAAAATTTATTGAAGTCATAAATATTCACGGATCTGTTTATTTCTTTTAAAGAATCTAAATTTTTAAAAAATCTAAATTAGTCACATACTTAGAAAATAATACATAGCTTCTACTAGACCAGGTTGTTTAGTCGAAATTAGAAAGTTTCATTCCATGACATTATGTTTTGAGAACTTTCATGTCTTATATTTGCTTTCTGTACTGTCTGTTAACTGTTATTGTTTCTAAGTTCACCAATTTCATTTTATAAATAAGGAATACAGATTTTCAAAAACAAATACAAATTTTCATCTAAAAATTGTCATGTACTTTTTATTTATTTTTTGAACTGACAAGACGGGTTTTAAACGTTTAGTTGTTTTTCAATTGAAAAACTTGTTGAACCCGACAAGTGTTTACCTTAAATCGGGGAATTTTTCCATTTATTTTTAAAATATTTCTATAAACGTGAAATGGTACCAGGTTTCATATAAATTGATTATCAGTGAATCAATGAATGCACTATATTAGAGTTTTTTTCAAACGCTTTTCGCTCTCAAGAATTCGAACCAACTATCTCTTAATGTTTGTTGAGAAAATACATATGGGGGTCGACGACGATGTTTCTGGGAGAGAAAATTAAAAAAAAAAAAACTTTAAAACATTGAATTTTTGATTATTATCTTTCGACTCTGAATGCCACATATGCCAGTCCTTATCTTTAGCAAGGTTGTAATAGAAAAGCTTTCGCCGCTAATCTAAACAAACACGGATGAACGACTAAGGGCTATGCTCGTTTATTCATCTGTTATTGATAATAGTATATTCCTCTATTAATAGTAAAACCTGAACGAACAGAGCAAATTTAAAATACTATTTTTTAATTATTATTATTATTTAAAATTATTTTTTTAACTCAATCTGGTCCAATAATTTCCTTGGATCCTTGAGTTCTCAATAGGATTCAGATTAAAATACAGGGTTGATTCCTGTATTTTAGCCTAAACCCTACAATAACACAAATTTCTTTATTGAAACAGGATAGATAAATATTACAGATAAGAATGAGGAAAAGCAATGCAGATGTCACCATTTTCTTACATTAGGTAAGCGCGAAAAGTAGCCTCATTCATATTTATTTTAGTATTTTCCTTGTGGTCTCTGCTTTGGCTTGCGAGGTCAAATTTAGCTCTAAAAGTTCTGTAGATATCAAATAACACCTGAGATTACTACTACCAATACTGTATAACCGATAAAAGTAACTATTATAAAAAAAAGTAATTTTTTTTTCATTTTATAAAAAAATAAATGTTTGCAGCTGCAGACGCGTATTGGTACAAAGGGTACATTTTTTTTCTCCCAAAGGGAAAATTTTTTGAACCTTGGAACTGCTAACACATATCCTAATTTTAATTTTCCCAATCGAGGTAACTACACCGCTATGACCAAAACTCTTCACTTATTTTATGGGGGTTTGGTCCATAGTCATACAGAGACATATCAAAAGCTGAAATATATCAGTCTGTGATTCTGATGTAGCCGTCAGATTCATTACCTCTTATATATCTATATAATTTATATACCATTAAATCTTGTAAATGAATATATAAATAAGTATTTAATGCTGGATTTCACATTGCTACAGCGAATATTGAATAACAAATAAAAATCAGACCTATTATTATACATGTATGTTAAAAAAAATTAGAAAAAATGGTCATCATTGCACAAACACTCGATTTTTTATTACTACAGGAAACTTCCCAGCAACAAATTTATTTATTTCTGAAAAAAGTATGCTAATTTAATACATATGTAAATAACGGTCAAAAAGTATTTAGTATCAAAGCAAAACTATCGGAGTATTAGGTAGAAGCCATTTCATTTCTAAGTAAGAAAGTTGGGTATGGGAACAATATAATTGTTAAAAACTAGTTGGTAGTAACTAAACAACAGCAATTTAATTCCCACTAACTTTACTAAAAAGGTAAAGTTTGGTGTACTTCTAACCGTCCAACTGACAAGCTTTACTTTTACTGACAAGTAGACTGCTCTCCTTAGTTAAGATTTATGTGTGTCACTGAGATTTTTTTATTTAAATTTTAAACATTAATTAATAATTAACGCTAAATCCAAGGAAGGAAGTTATTTTAAGCCTTCAGATATATGAAAAAATACGTAAATTGTAATTTTGTAGATAGGATAGGAGGGCAGTGTGCATCTCTTCTTGGTCAATGAATATGTTCGAATAATGGAACAGGTGGAAAAACACATTTAAATCGATTAAATTGAAAGGTGTACTCTTCTATAACTTATATAGACAAAGTCATCATTACTTGCAAATCCTCGTGACGTTACATGAAAAATCAGAAATGGAATATGATTAAAAGAGTAAGGTTGTTAGTACCGAAAAGGCATACTTTATTTCATAGAGTAGTGATATAGAACTAAATCGAGGAGAGGTATTGAATTGCAGGATCTGTAGTTGAAAGAGGTAATTTGGCTTTTGCGAAAAGAATATGAAAAAAAGGATAAGGGATGGATAAAATTCTATTGATATTATTGCTATTGAAAAATCATTCTTCAAACCATGTGAAATATATTTAACAGGATAGATATATTATGATATATTGGAGCAGCATTCCGAGCTATTAAAGGTAAAGATAGAAACACATGGTAACGGATATGGACAACTGTCTGCGAGTGGCAGGAGTATTAAAAAATAAGAGAGGTATAAAAGGAAGCAATTGAAAGTAGAAAAGACATTCATAAACTAAATTTAGAAACAGAGGCCTCGAATGGACGTTAAAAAAGAAAGCCAGATTACTAGAAGAGCTAAAAGAAGAAGATGAGGTAATCGATGCAGGAGGTTTATAAATGAAGAAATGGAACACTGTTAGGCGATATGAGGCGTGATCTGTGAGAGAAATCAGACTAATCCAAAAAATGGAAGGGGGCAATGACAAAATTAACAAACTTTGCCAACATTTCTTCATCTCAACATTCGTTGTATTGAGTCACTGTTCAAATTGGTTAAATAATACTATCTTGAACTAAATATATTAATTTTCACTGTTGGTACTCACTAAAACAACAACTTTTAAAAGTAAAGTCAGTGGTCCAAACACTCTTTGAAATACCAGAGAGCACTTTGGGTTCCATTACCACTTTGGTTGAAGAATAGTTTATTTTGGTCGATAGGTATTGGGACGAACTAGGCCTGAGAGGATGAGACCTCTTTGACATTTACTTGAAGATGCTTGGCAGTGGGTGGGAGGTGAAGGGGACCTTACTTGGCAAAGCCACTATAACCAAAGCAGTTACTAACAGACTTAGCCGTTGCAACTAATGTACCCCTAAGTGCCACTTTGAAGCACATTCTCTGCCCTATCTAACGTTCTATTTAAAGTATCGCAGGGGTGGTTCCAGGATAAATTGGAAATTTCAAAACAAGTAGAAAGTTTTCTACATTTGATTCTATTTTATTTTTGATCTGATGTAGATATACTTTCTAAATTCTCGATGTTGAAATTGCATTTCAATATATTAAAATTTGAAAATAAATTATATATATTTTTTTTAAATTTCATAAGTGCTTACAGAATTTGAAATTTATCAGGTTTTATTGTTTTGGCCCTGCTGTTCTTGATGTATATAATTCATTATTTGAGGCTTTCGGTCGTAAAACATGGTGACTGAAACTTATTATGAGTGGAAGTTTTAGACAGCTGAATTTCTGTGACTAATGTAATAAAATAGGAAATTTGTTTTCTTAAGAGAATAATGTTAATAATGAGTTATGGTAAATGACTCCTGTATGAGTATAAGTTATCATTTTTTAAAACCGAATCCTTATTTCAAACTTTATATACCAGCATCGACAATATAATCCTTCTTGGCGATTATTTATACGTACTGCAATTATTTTAAAAACAAAAAGATGAAACGTAATTTTTTTGTTCATTTTATAATAAAATACATTTTTTCAGCTGCGGCCGTCCGTTGGAACCACAGGGTACGTTTTTTCTCCCAACGGGAAAAACTATTGAAGCCCGAAACTATAAACTCATTTCGTATTGAGGGAAACCCCATAAAAGTAATGAATTTTATGAGGGTTTGCTGAATTGTCATGTAGGACTATATCCTAAGCCAAAACACAAGAGTATGATTGTGAAGTAGCCGTCAGGTTTATTACATCTTGTTTTAATAGATGATGTACATTTTAATGTACTACTGACTATTTGATGTAGTATGATGAATTTCAGAAAGCTCAAATGGTCATGAAACTGTGCAACAGAAGGTTGAGATGTGTTAATTGTGAAGTGATGGACTATATAAAACAACACAATTTTTTATATTTTAATATTTTATTTTGTTAAAAGATTTGTATATAAAAAATTTGTATTATTTATTTTTTTCATAAAATTGTTATTCACATAAATCACTAATATATTATACATATGTATTGTTTTAAATATGATATACATTAAGGAATACGAAATTTAGAGTGATATTTTAAGTTTTTATTCCACTTTCACGAAATTAGTTACTTCTATATTTTTCGATTGATATTCTTCTATGATTCATGCCGTTTTCAAATTTCAGGCGATTTAAAAATATTGCTAGATTAAACTATCTGTTATATTAAAAGTCTCCACTAAGCGATACAGGAGCGTCGCTACCTTGGGGGTCTTAGTGGGGTGGGTCCGGCCGTGAAAAACAATTGCCACATCTAACCTTTTGCAAATATTCGTGGAACAAACTATATTTACCACGATGTTATATGTTAAAATTTGCAGTGAATTTAACGCTCTTTAATTATAGTAATAATATTGCGTTGTCCAAAAAACCCTTGGTTCGAGTTAATGAGGATAACCTGAACGGTTTTTTTTTTTAAGATGTGGATTAACAAACACAGGTTGAATATTCAAAACTTCCTTTTTTCACGAGAGGTGAAATATATTATATATATACAACATGTAACTTATCTGAAATTCATATTTACTCCAACTTTTGTAAGGCAAAATGTTATCTCTAATGGGCTATATCTACTTGAGTTAGTGGATAAAAAAAAACCCTGCTTTTAACAAATTTCGGCATACTTTTCTTTTAACCTTATTTTTTCCTAAACTTTTAGTGCATAGCCTATTAAACCTTAGAAGTTGATAGTTTACTTTACAAAAACTAAGTTAAAATATGGCTAGAGATTCCACGCCTTTACGAAGCCAAAACATTGGCACAAAAAATATATTCCATAAATAAATGGGATTGAATAGCTACAACAATAAATTAAAGATTTTTTATTTTAAAATATTTAGTTTGAGAAGCCTGCCCTTACCTATTTTTGAGTCTTGGAATAAATTAGTCTTGGTATCTGGTAAGCTCAAAGTTTAAAGCACTAAAATATCTTATTTCCATGCTAGCCAGGAAACGTAATTTATTTTTTAATCTCGAAATAGCTAATGATCATATTAATACGAAATTAAATTATAAATATAATGTTAAATTAATATAAGATCCTATCATTGGGTTTATGGCTTTCCTCTGTAAAAAAGCTGTTTGGCCAATTCGGTAACGATAGAAAAAATTATTTAGAAAAATAATTAGGATTTTTAAATCGTAATGGCGTAACCCTTGATTCAGATAGCTAACATTCATGATAATGCAATTATCATCATTTATTATCAACCAATACAGAGGCAAGAAGCCCAAGTTGTCTTACTCTAAGGAAATGACTCACCTTTGTCTGAACCCTTTGGAAAACGGATGTTAAAATTGCTTTGGATTCACTGAGGACCGTCATTGCAAGGAACGTATAAAATGATCGATAGTTAGTAAAGATATATTATGATTGACTACTCAATGGGTTTCCTGTTAATGTAACTAATTATAAATTTTCGAGAGTTGGTTGGAGAGGCTAAGAACGGTTTAAATGCAGGCGGTGCGGTTGGCTGCCATGTCGGAGGCACTCTTCCGTCGAATTAAAAGTTCCAACTTTCCTTTTCATGTTCGTTGGACTCTCTACCTTCCACAGTTTGCAGTTGTTATTGAAATTTTAACTCAGCTAGCTATAGCTTCGTTCAAAAGTTTCATTTCCTAATTTTTTTTTTGTTGATCTACTTGTATATTAAATTGCATAATGTAAGAAACAAATTACCATGCAAAAATTGTTAAACATGCAATTAATTTTCTAAACTATGGCTTTTGTGTAAGAATTTAAACATGATGTTGACAAAAAGTAATGATAGTTACAAAATACAGGTAAATTTAAAATTAAAAAACATATATACATAGTGTTATTAATAATTCACAAAATTATAAAAATTTAAACCCAGATAAAACTGAACCATGTACAGTAATACGGCCAAACTATACGACGCCAGTTTTGGACGTAAATAAAGTTTAATTCTGAATTGTCTTGTACAATTATACAGTGAAACTCCTCTTAGCGGACACCCTTTATGACGAAACCCTCTCTTAAAGCACAATATTATTAAGGTTCCGACCAAAAAGGTACAAATTAAAAACTTTCGAACCCCTTTACTCCGGATACGGACACCAATTTTATTTGCTATCTGAACTTCTCATTCCTCCAATTCATAACATATCTTTTTATTATTTATTTATTTAATGTGATTTACAACAGTACAAATAATAAATACAATAAGTAATATGTTTTATGTGTCATATACACTTGAAAATCTTGGGAAGGAACCACCCATTGGTGGTACTTCAAACGTTAATTTAAATTAGAAGGTCACGTGGCCATCTTCTTTTCAGCCGCCTCGGAGGATTATCAGGGATTGTTAAGGATGAAAGATTAAGAATTAATGGGTTAGGATGGTTGAGGAGTTTGGAATGAAAAGACGCATATCTGTTTTGGGTCAAATCTGCAACGAATGGGATGTTAAGTTCTTTATGAATGAGTTTATTTGTGACGTAATAAGGAGCATCAAGGATTTTACGTAGGATTTGGGATTGTAACGATTGGATGCGGGAAGAATTTGATGGTTTGGTTGAGCTCCAGAGCTCAATTCCATATGTCCAAATTGGTCTGATTATCGTAATGTATATTAATTTTTTGTAGTGAATGGGAAGTTTAGAACGTTTGTCAAGTAAGTGTTGTAGAAATCGGAATCTACTTCTTGTTTATTTGTGTCTAGGTCTTGTTTTTTGGTTTGCAGTTCTTGTCGTTTCAGGCTTGTGTGTGGATTCCAAGTAAGTCTCTTGTCAAGATGGAGATCTAAGTATCGAATCTGTTCAACAGACGTTAGTGGACTATTTAGAAAGGATACTGTAGGCAGGAGGGTAGAGATGATCTGATGGGATTTATTTTGATTCTCCAGTTATGACATCATTCTTCAATAGATGTTATGTGTGTCTGTAGTGTTTGTGATGCATTAGTTGGGTAATCCGTACGAAATCACGATTTCAGAATTGTGTAGCCAGTAGACAGAGTATGTATACAGCACGTCAGAGTGTGAATTACATTGTATGTAAACAAAAATTAAACCCCTCCCTCAAAATTTGAAGTTTTACGTTTTAATATACTTATGATCCAGAAATCAAATAACAAAAAAATGTATTTGTAGACCGTCCATAGTTTTTCTCCGAGAATTTTTTATTATTTTGGCACTCTAGTCACAGGTTACTCCAGGATCATCCTCGATAATTCAACATACTCTCCGCTAACTTTCCACTTTGTGTCTACCATCAATGTATGTGTCCTACAATAAAACTTCATACTAAAGAGGGATCACACATCAATTTCATCTTAATGATTTTTTATATTTACCCCTTCTTAACAGATAATTTTCTACAACGGATAAATGCGCTTCAAGTTTCACAGTATTGAACTAGGGATAGTTGAACGAACAGCTGAACAACCGAAAATAGATGAATAAAATATGATTTTTTCAGCTATTAAAATATGATGTTTCAATGATAACTAAATAGCTACTTGAATAAAATAGTAAAATCTTGATTATAAAAATAAAATTAATGGTTGTATATAAAAATTTTTAACACTATAAAATCTTAATTATGGCCTTGCCTGTTATTGATTAAATTAAAACAAAACGTGTAAAAATTGTCCATTTTGCTCCGCATTTATTTAATGCCTATCGTTAACCTTAGTTCCACTCCCAGTTGCCGACAGTTAAAGGAGCAGTGAACTTCTGTTATAAATTCTATATTTATTAATTCATTATTCACACTACCTCTATTTTACTTATTATTATTTTTCTTCTCTCGTCCCTTTTTCAAATTAACTTATTTCTTTTACCATTAGAGTTTGTTTTATTAAGACTACAAATATCGCTATTTTTGTTATTAATTTTACTTTTCTCTTTTATTAAAAAGCATCTTATCTATTTATTTTATCTTTTTTTTTCTTTCTTTTAATTATAACATTGTATATAGTTAGGGGTATCTTTTGTACGAGACTATACCCCCCATAATCAACGGTTTAAAAAAAATATATATAGTGTGTCGGTTATTACCATGTAAGGCAAATATAGTATAAAATAAATAAATAAATAAAATTAACCTTAAGTGTGAAAACTATCTTTTATTATTTACTTTTAGGTAAAGATAGGGATTCAACAAGATTATTTACCAAACATTTCTGAAAATACTTGCTATTTCTAATTTTAATTTAATTAAAATAAGGATAAGATAGGGTTACGGGGAAACACAAATAAACAAATACTTATTTATTAGGGCCAAATTTTAGGCGAGAATTTCAAATCTTCATCAGGGCTAAGAACAAAAAAACAATTTATAAAGGGATATACAGAATGATTAGATAATAACTTATATTGTAAATACATAAATAGTGTTCAAATACATGTATAGTCTAAGTATTATAACAAGATAGAGGCTGTATGAGAAAATTAAAATTAAAATTAAGGAAGAGGAAAGAATAAATAATAAAATACATATAACAATCTAGTTAGCAAATGAAAATTATATAAAATAAAGTGATGAAAAAAAGTGGGAAATAAAACGTATATGTAGGTATTTGAAGAAGATAGTTGACCGTATGAAGTAGATAGGAGGAAGATAGTCCTGATGGCAGTCGATAAAGCTATCAAAATAGTAATAAAAAACTATTTTGGTATATGTAGGTAATTGAGCATGTAAGTGAAGTAACATGATTGAATAAATAATAAATACAGCTATATTATCCAAAAGGAATAAAGAAATATGAACCAAATTATGTTATTTAATTTAATAATAATAATTTAAGATTAAAGTTATGGAGAAAAAAAGTGAAAGAAAATAAATCCAATTAATGAAATGTGAATTATCTTCTCATTTATATATATCCACAGTTAACTACTAACTCATTCTAATTTAATTATTATTCTTAATATAATTGAGGCTTTTTCTATCTTTTCCTAAGTTAATTTATCGAGATTTTGAAAGTATTATGGGAGTATCTCATATAGATAAGTTAAACTTTTGTTATTATAGTTATTTGAAACAGCTGTTTGACAAAAATAAAAATTTTTGAAATTAATTGAATAAGGTTTACTTGTAGAATTTTATTTCGTAAAAAAGACAAAAAAAAAAACAGTTACTTTTCACAAGTGGATATAATAAATAACGATTTAAAAAATAAATAATTAAACTGGAAACTTGGAAGTGGAAGTAAGAGTAGATTAATGATTAATAATCTTTCAAACTCAGCAACATATTAGGCCTCCGTCATTTATCATACACTCATAATTAATTAAAACTTCTCCATCTACGAGCAAAAGATCGTTTTGAAACTAAATTTGATTATTTACGAGTTACAGGGACAATTGATGTTATGTTTATATTAATTATATGGTGATCAAAATGTTTTATATTGAAATTAATTTTTTTTTTTAAATTATATTATTTTAAATTCTTGAGACAAGGTAATTATTTATTAAATATATCAAAAATTCGTATCCATTTCTGTCTCAACACTTTATTTTTCACCAGTCCAACGTTTCGGCCATTCCAGCCATCTTCAATACAATTTCTTCCTCACAAATATTTTAAGTTTCTTTTGCAGGCTATTCTGCTCAGGTCATTTTCTTTATTATAAGTTAAAAGCCTATTCAAACAGTCAATTATTAGAGAGTCATATTTATTATTAATAAGCTTACTAAGCTTAAGTCTAGTTACCTATTTATTTAAAATTTAATTTTTTTATTTCATATGTTAAGCTGCTCATAAACACACAATATTATTGCACAATATTGGAAATCGGTCGTGCAAAATATTGTTTGAAATTATTACATCATCTAAGGCTAATATAGTGCAATATGGGATGAACGTGTCCCTATCGCTATTAAAGTGCACATAGGGAAATCATTTTTTAAATTATTGAAGTTTATCATTCGTTCCTGGCTTAATAGGTACCATGCAAGGTATGCACTAACTGCGAAAAAAAACCCACAATTTTGCCCGCTTCCGACTTTTCTTTTTTTTGAATACTTTTGTTCACATGGATCAAAATGCAGCAAAGTATCACTAAACATGTTCACACAAACGGACTGGCCTTCTACAAATTTTTGCACAAACTTCTGTATTACTACCACACAATACGATATCATTGCACAAATCCGTCTGTTGCGCAATAATAGTTTATGTCAGTAGAAAAGCTGCAATCCTATTATGCAATAATATTGTCCGAGTATAGGTCATTTAAAGGATGATTAAAATTAATTATGAAAAAAAAAAGTTGTATTAACACCTTAACTATTGAAGTCCAAGATTCTTCCTAAAGAGAAAGGAACTCTCAGCAAATTTCAAACATTCTAGATGTCATTGCGTAGTAGTTTAACTTTTCAGTGTAAATCGAAGTTCAGATAATTTATTTTTGCCTTGTAAAACAATACTGGCTCTTGCAGGCGCTTCAGTTATACTATCGGCAAAACGAACTATTTGGTATTTGAGTTAAAATGATGGCAATATTTATTATGCACTATGGAATAGATATCAAGGTAATCCATTAACAATAATAATTAATTTTGTCGTTTATGGAATGAACAATTAGGATCACACTCACACATATGTGTAATTTTCCATCATTCCTCTTTATAAGATATTTAGGTAACATTCTTTGGATATTATGTAAGCATTGCCCTGTAAACTTTTCAGTTAAACGAGGGATTGATAAGAGGGCACTCTGGTATATCTTGCTTAATCCAGTCAGAAGATGAGATCTAGTCCAGAATGTACTTAAATGCCCGCAAGGGGCCAATTGAGGGTAAGGATTCAAAGGAGGAGATAAAACACAAATTTTACAACTGGAAGAGGGTCGAAATAATTTTTTAAGTGAAAAAGTTCTCACAGTTTTAAAAGCAACCCAAGGCAAGCTCCAATAATCCCTACATAAAGAACCTCCACAGATCTAAACATTTAAATGCTTTTCTAACTCAATTTTACTACCAAGCTGGCTAATAAAATTTACTTTTAATACAAAAATGAATTTTATAAATGTTTAGGATATTATATATATATATATATATATATATATATGTATATATTTATTTTTGTAGTAAACTAAATCTATAACGAAAAAAAAAAAAGATAAATCCTGTTGCGTTCCCAAATAAAAGTATTATAAAACAATGAGAATAAAAATAAATGAGAATAAAATGAGTATTTCATATGTGATTACTGTACCTTAGTTTATGACTAAATTTTGTTAGTTGGTTTACGACAAACTATTTAACTAAAATATGTTACCCATTCGAAGTAGAATTTGATTCTTTAATCCTATTACTATTTCGCTAGGGTGCAACGTTTTGGAGTTATAGGAAAATAAAAAGACCTAAATCGTTTCTTAATTAATTACCTAATTGGTAAACGTTTTAGAACCGTTTAAAAAAAAAAATAATATTTCAAATTATTTATAGATGTATGTCATGTCTTATAGGGATTTGAAGCATATTATAAGTTGCTGTTGTCAACTCCAGCTGTTGGTTCGGTCTAAAAGTTTTATAGTTAATTCATCCTATCACATAGATATATCAAGTAAATATATTATAAGTTGTTATTCATATAAATATTAATTTATAACATGCGCAGTGATAGTGACGTACAATAGATATTATTTAGTCTTTTAACAACTGGCAAACCATGGCTTATGGTGTATGGCTTTATCCACTAATATAAATCGATATACGATAAATTAATGGTTTTCGGTCCTGATTGTTACTGAATCAACATAATTTCATTTATCTTATAATACATACAGCCATTCTACATCATGTGTTAGTAACTGTTCGTAGTGTTAAATTCTCTACGGACTTTGCTATTGGTTTTATTTTATACATATATGTGTGTGTGGGTTTTGTAAAGCACTGTTATTAATTTATTTAGCTGCTTTTTATATTGCATTAATTAATGATAATTACTAAATAATAATAATTTAATTTTAATTTATTGTTTTTCTTTCTTTTTAGGTGAGTCCACGTTACTCGCGTATAACAATTACCCACTACCTAGGCCCAAAATAGGTATGATTGTTATTATACTAGTGAATTATGATAATTTTAAGAAATAAATTAACTATTATGATAGTTAGATACAAATAGCACTGTAATTGTCCCATGATGGACCTTATCGTTTATTTAATTTGCTTTTTAAAGTATAAAAAATAAAAATACTAAAAAACTACTGTTAAAATTTAAAAATAATATTAATTTCACCTAGTCTTTATTTTTTATTCAGTTAATTTCAGTCTCATTTTTGATATATATTATTCATTAATTCTTGTTTCTCTGCCCGAGATGTTATTCAATAGAATAATACGGTCATGAAAATTTATATCTTCTCATTTTTCTCTTCTTCGGCCATGAATACTCTCATATATTTGATCCTCTAAAATTTAGTGATTATAATTAAAACTATAAAGGAATAGGCAAAGAATAAACAATCGGAAGTCAATTTTCGACTATACATTAGGTAAAAATCTTAGTGTAATATTTGAATACCTAATAAACACGTAGGATCAATATAAATTATAATGTTAAAAAAACATGATAAAAAAATGACCATATTTAATGACCGTTTTCAATTTCGCCAATTGGATTCCGAATATCAAGCAATTTGCATCATACGATTGGCTGAGCTTGAGGAAGGGGAGTTAGCAGTGCATGAAAGTATGAATGATACAACTGCATCGAAATCTGTTGATTTATGAGTCTGTTGATTTACCTCCAAAGTATAATATAATTTAAAAATAATATTATTGTTCCTCAATTTCCTCTTTTCGTAATAACAAGAATATTAACCATTGTAAAATGATGACCTCAGACAAAAAAGTATTTATAAATATAACTAAATTCTCATGGTTTGAATTTTTATTTTTTAATTAACTATTAATAACAAAAACTTTTATCCATAATAATTTGGTTATAGTTTTATTTATAATCAGTTTTTGTCCAGCTCTGAATAAAAAATATCATAGTTTAATAATAACAGTTTTATTATAATCATATACAAACATATATTATTGATATATATTTGGATATTATTTGTCTTTTAAGTTATTACCAATAGTAGTTATTGTCACCGAATTTTTCATAATTTAATTTTAAAATTATTACTATCTTTCTGTAAACTAAAGTAGTATTTTTAAACGTTGTGTTAAATTATCATATGCCTAAAATGGCTAATAAATTAGTTATGAAGAATTTATATTATTATTTAAATTACAGAGCCTAATGAATGGCATCATTTTCCTTTAAGACAAAATTAATGCTTTGAGTTTTTCAAATTATTGTGGAGGAACTGGTATTAATATATATAAGTTAAGTATTAATTTTATTTTTATGAATGCTATTGAAAATTTAAATATTAGATACTATGGGTATGGTAGATACTATACCTTAAAGAAACTCTTAATTTGCCAGAAGTCTGAGATTTTCATACCAACAGACAGAAATTATTTTTTTGATAATTCTTAACAGATAGATAAGCCATTATTTATTCCTGACTATTTCAAGATTAATTTTAGATTTAAATGAGCCATAAAGTTTACTTAAATATTAATATATATTATAATATAACATATTTTCGCAATATAAGAGAATGGTATAATAATTATTCAGAACTCGAGATAAAAAAGGAATTGCGGGAAAGAAGTCAAGAACCGAGAATTATTTGATTCAGTGAATGGGAATAAGTTAGATATGTACTGACTTATTAACTATTAATAGCTTATATTGACGTATTTTATCCATCAAATTTTCTAAGTAATGATTTATGCAAACATTGTAGTATTTAACTAAATTTACCCTAACAAATGAAGCACGGAAGCCAAGGGGTAAAGCGCGTGGCTACTAACTCTAAGGACTCGAGTTCGTATCCGACTGGGCGGTAGATTGTTTTCTGTTACACTGTAGGCATGCGTCAACTTCTGTGGGTTCTGGAGCCTTCCTGGGGTTCACCCAGCCTCTTAAATTGGGTACCCTTAAGTGGGTAAAAATCTGGCGGTAGAGCGTCATCACCTCAAATCACCTCCTTGTACAACCGTTGGTCTAGTAACAGTACTTCCTTACAAACTACTGAACCCTGACCCTTCATGGGTTGTAGCGGTAGAGCTTTAAATTTAAATTTACCAAAATTTTAATTGACAATGTTGAAAAAGACAAACTGATCTTTCTTTATTTTTTATATTTATAGTTTGAAGCTGCTTAAATGCCCAGATTTTTAGATATCAGAGAATATTTGCATTCTATTTTTAAATTAATTTTTTCAGTTACAAATTCACATTACGATGGACATGATAAGAATAACAGGTGCTATTTAGTTACAAGTTTAGTCAATTTTTTTTGTGAATATAAATTGCTAAACTTGCTAATTATTAACAAAATCAATTACTTAGTTGACATTTTAATGAATAAGAAATCATGTTTTCTTTGATAATGAGTAATAGATATTAGTAATATCTTTATCGTTTTATATCAAACTCAGGATTGATTTTACCTTATTTCGTAAATCCACGTAACTCTGATTATGGTGAAACAGTATTTTATTAAAAATAAATGTTCGGTTTTCTTTTATGATAATGGGGTAATTAAGTAATTTGAATCATTGAACGTGGTTACCAGGGGTAAATTAAATACTAAGTTTCAACCTAAATGAAAAGGTTTGTAATATTAATAGTTTGATCGTGGTGTTCCTAATTTACTTCCACAACTGCACATCATCTTCAATTAACAGTTATTTTCACATTTAATGCATTTTTATTTTTAATGTTATAATATTATTGGAAGATGTTAAATGAAACGATTGAGGGGAAAAAAATACAGATCACAGTCAGTACATTTCACTCAGCTTCACAACAGTTCAAGATAAAATAAAGTTATTAAAACACTAATCGCTTCTGTACAAGTTTAAGCTAATAAATTTAATAAGTCAGATATTATTCCAAAGTATTTATCAATAAATTTAGAATTTTATTACTTTTTTTAAAAATATTATGCTTGCTGATTTATCAATGTTAACCCTTTAATACCGTGAAGGACCCAAGTAAATATTTGTTATCTCCATTTTGTTGAGTCTATATTATATAAAAACAGTTTTTATAATGGATTAGACATGGGTGTCTCCTGTAAATGAGAATAGGCACTGACACACAATATTGATGTGTGGATCATGACTATAATTTACAATACCTTTTCTTAAAAGGCATTTATTTAGTGACAATACAGTTTTTATTTATTTATTTATTTTTTTAATTATTTATTTATTGTAATTTACAACTGTACAAAATAATACAATAGGTAAATATGTAGTATGTTTCATATACACTTGAAAATCTTGGGAAGGAACCACCCATTG
>NW_027106861.1:149766-162073 GCF_000696795.3 Halyomorpha halys | reverse complement strand
GATCTGTTCTTTTGTTTTTAGTGGAATTTTTAAGTCAAGTACGTTTTCAAGATCAGTCCGAAAATCCAGTTTACCTGTCCTGTAACCATTGAAGGGGTCTAGGAATAGGATTAGAATGGATGTGAAGTAGAACCGGGCTATGATCTGAAGAGAGGTCATCTAAAGATTGAATTGTGGATTGTGATGTGGATATTTGGGAAGTAACAAATATATCAAGGATATCGGGACGTTTTTTAAGGGATGTAGGCCAATAAGTAGGATTTTTAGGAGAGAGGATGGAGTAACTATTGGATGTTGTGATTCGGGAAAGAGTCCTACCACGAGTATTGGACGTTCTGCATCCCCACTGTTGATCTTTGGCGTTGAAATCTCCTCCAGCAATAAATCGCGGACCAAGGGACCGGAATAAGAAGTCAAGATGGCTATAGGAAAGGGAAATACCTGGAGAACAATATATAGCTGAAAGTGTAATTTTAAATGGGCTAGAGGATAAGATGACGGATGTTGATTGAATAATATTAGACGGAGTGGAAGGAATAAGGGAGTGAGGTAGTGATTTATGAATAAGGATACAAGAACCTGCGGACAATACAGTTGAAATAAAATATGAATTTAGCATTTTTACTTACCTTTTTCGTTCCGTAATTTGAGTAAAACAGTGTGTGAATCGTTGAAGCTACTGAAACCTCAGAACGCCTTCAACAATATTATTATAACGAGTAAGATTTAGCCACCGACCAGTTCTTTATTTTACGATTAAACAATAAATATTTCAAATGAAGTCACCTAGATGGAGTGGATTAGCTGAATATATTCACTTATTTTTAAACTCTCTCAAAGTTGTGCCACCTGTAGGTACTTATATTTTTCTTAACCCTCTAGCACTTAGTGTCACCTACAGGTAACACCTGTGCTACACCTGTAGGTGATAATAATAAGAGAAATATAAGCAGTTAGAGATATTTAAAAAAAAAGATACTAATTAGTCCAAAATAAATTAAGTTGGTCGCTAAACCAATTTTATATTTTTAGATATTTTGTACATTAATTCCTCCATGGTTCTAGCGATAAAAGCATTTTTTTTTTCATTTCACTGTTTATTAATAGCAGCCCTTTTTCTACGGTTTATGGGACAATTTCAGTAAATACAAGAAATGCAAGCGATTTCGTCCATAAAAATTAAAAACTACATGACAGAAAAATCGAACAAACCTCATTTTTAAGATAATGCTTAAGCCACAAGGTTTGAATTTATAACCTTGAAGCCTTTATAAGCCTTGAATTTATAACAATTTTTAATGTGATAAAAATTGTTCTGAAATTTTACGCTACAATTAAAAAAAATAGTTTTTCTAAGAGGAAAAAATTACTAAAAAAAAAAACTATAAACATATAACCTGTTTGAGGTGCCTGATAGATGATCAAACAGAATAAATACCATTTCTACTAAATGTATCCCAGGTTCTTTTTTTTTGCTTCTTCCATGCAATAAGTTTTTCATTTATTAAAATTTGTAAAAAAAAATATATATAAATAATTGTGTGCTAGGATGGTGTTATTAATTATATAAAATTATATTATTGTCAGATGAAAGAAGAAACACTTATATATTTCATTTAGTCTAACTTAACTGCACCCACAAGAAATGAAAAAAATAAATAGTTGCATTCAGACAATGTTTTCAGGTGTAAGACAATGTCTTTAAGAAAATTTTGAACTGTAAGCATTTACTTACTACAAAATTATTTTGGATATAAAATAATAAAATGATAATTAGATTTAAAATATTTTAATTAACCCGAACATTTGTTAAAATTAACGACTTGCCCTCTCCCCCCTTGGCTCCTGTTCAGATTAATACTGCCCCCAGATTTACGACCCACTTCCTTAAGTGAAAGTGTTTAAAGATCGTTAGGAGCGGTTATTTATTTAGAATTACAGAAAATGCTCTAACGTTTCCTCATGGTAAATATTAATATTTTTCCATTAAGAATATTATTTAATAAATGAAATATTATAATGTTGGGTAAAGATATTTGCAGAGGCTGTGAAAAATTATGCAAGTACATCATTTTAAACAAGATGAGTTCACGAATTTTATCTGCGAATTTTCGAGTAAAAAAGAAACAAATTGTTGTAGTTTAAGGTTGAGGGATAGTATATAATATAATCTCTCATTTTACAAACTGACGCGTTATTAAGTTATTGTTTAAATAAAATTAACAAACGATATTGAAAAATAATTACTGAAATTATTGATTAGAATGAGATGATCGGGAGAGCGGTCAAGAAGAACAAAAATAATTTTTAACTATTTATTCATTGTCAACGTTTCGATTACAATGCGTTTTGGTCGCACGTTGCACAATGACACATATGCACAATGACTGCATGAAAACCTGTTTTCATTAGGGCTGTTGTGATTGGTTGAGAGGTAAACAATCTTTGGTGACTAATAGATAGTTGAAAACTATTTTCGTTCTTCTTGACCACAGACTATCTCCTGATTCACATACGGTGAATCATCTTCAAGCATCGACGTTCAACTAATGTTTAATTATATGAAAGTAGTTGGTTAAGTAACATTAAAAAATGTAAACTTTTTCTATTATGTTTATGTTCGTAAGAGTAATAGTTTTCATGAAATTTGCTAAAATATATTGATTTATTGTTGTTCGTTTACAGATTTTTATTTGCCAAATTTATAGTCAGATGTGAATATCATAAAAACTACTACCCCTACGAAGATAAGTGTTGTAGTTTATGATAAGTTAAATTTCCTTTATTTTGAGTGTTGGGAGACATATGTACGTCTTATGGATCGAGAGATATAAGAGAAATTTTCATTTTGTGAGTTTATTTTGTCAAACCTACTACTCCTATAAACATTATTAACATTATTTATTAACTATTTTATACTAAATTTAACTAGTTTTAATTTGAGCGCTAGCAGGTAAGGTAAGCATAACTTATCGTCCAAACAACTATAAATCAATTTATTTTAGCAAATATCATGAAAACTACTATTCCTAGGAAGTAAAAGCTCATAAAGTTTTTTATAGTCCATTAGACTAACTTTAATTTACGAGCTGATAGACATCTGTACGTCGCATAGTTCCTGAGAATTTCTCAAAATAAATTAACTTACTACTAATCTTTCAGTAGATTTTTGAGAAATTTTGCTTTTTAAAAAGCTATATCTCGAAAACTATTGGACGTAAATAGTTCTATTAGGGTTAATATTTCAGCAACTTTACTCTTCTTTAAATAATGTTCACTTAAGGTTTTCTAGTGTTGTTGGTAGTTTTTGAGATATAGAGCTCTGAATGAAAAATTAATGTTTTTTTAAGGTTTTGAAACAGCCACCTTTTTTTATTCCCCCTACCTATACTTGGCAGACTCATCATTTTTCACTAGTAATTATACATAGTTTTCATTAAAATAATAAAAAATTAGGGGTGAAATAACTGCCTTTTTTTCTTCCGGCTCTTGTACTACTACCTCCACCCATCGCCACGATAGGCCAAAACGTTTGTTACTTTCTGGACAGCCCTCGTTCTCAAGATCCATGTCATATACTATCATATAATATAGAGCCAAAGGCAATAAAATGAAAAATGGTTTAGACTAGGTCCCTTTAAAACAATTACAATGTTACAAATATATTGACCAAACAATGTGCTTGCACCTAATTACAACTTATATGGTTATAACTTTTCAATAGCAAATACAGGACTTCACCCGAACGTTAGAAAAGTTAAGTGCCCATATCGATTATATACTAATTAATTACAGTAATGTCATTTTTATATTTTAATTAATATAATTTAAAATTAAATGAAACGTAGAAAATGAATATAAAAGCTTTCATTAATTATATAAATTGGCTGTAAAAAGTTTTAATCGATAAAATTAATTTTATAATGCATAAAATGCATAATGAACACAATAATAGTGAAATGAAAAAAAAAAACTATATTTTAGATTAATTTATAAGTCCATTATATTATTAATAATAATGATGATGTACACAAATATTGTTTTGTCCATTAAACAAAATAAATCAAAAGTGCTTTCAAACTAATTTTCATTTGCTTGAGTGAGGAAAAGATGATGAAATCAGAGGGATTTCAATATCTTTAAGGAAGCAGAACGACGAGTTTTTAGAGGAAGACAATTTTAGAAGATCGAGGAGCGGATTACGAAGGTCCTCAATGAGTCTATGAATATGAACTGGAATGTACAACTGAAATTTTTGTTCCTGAAGATAGCATATTGGCTGAAGCGTAGGACATTTTATTTCTCAATTAAAATTGTTTAAATAATTTTGCCTTTAAGTTTTATTAAATTTACATTCACCTTAAATGAATTCAAACTGCATATAGATCCCCTAAAAGAATTTCATCGACTTGAAAATCATATATCACTCACAGATATTTCAGAGTTATACAGGAGACTGAATATTCATTCGTAAAGAAAATAAGTGCGGAAGTTTCACAAGGAAGCATACTTGGTTCCATTCTGTACTTATTATACACCAGGGATTTTCCCAACAAGCTAGAAGCAACAGTAGCGACGTTCACCACTGCTACGTTAGCAGTAGATAATGATATCAAGGAATCAACAAAGGAGCTCTAGAGCTCAATTACGGAGGAATATGACTGGACTTAACAATGGAGAATCAAATTAAATGAAGGTAAATCTAAATCTGCCCATATTAACTTTAAAAATAGAAAAAGAAAATAGGGAAAAGGTTTATATTAACGAATGAAAAATTCCCTATTCAAATAGTATTTAGGAGTCATGCTAACTTCAGGAAAGCTGATAATATTCAATTTTTAATTATGTGAGTGCTCTTTGATATGAATTCTTAATTTTATGCTACTTAATGCCACTCCTACTATTCAGAAGGTCATGAAAAGTCAATATTCAAGGTAGTTAACCAGCGTCCGATACTAATAACTAGATACCAGATTTTCGTGCAATTGCATCTTTTGTTTTCTGGTACCGCATTTTTTCTAACCTCGACAGAAATTAGAATTATAGAAAAGACATTTAAATAACACTAATTTTATATTGCACGTTTCAGAGTTTCTTCACGAGATTGCATGTTTTGAGGATTTTCTGCACAAAAGTACACGTTTTACTCATTTAGTGCAAAAAAGATTTTTATTTTTGGTAAATGCTTTAATTAAATTTCATTTAATGCTTATACTAAATTTCGCATATTATTAATGCCAATATTTATTTATGTAAAGTTTTATTATTTTTTGAATTATCGAATTAACATAACAAAAAAAGAGAAGAAGTAAACACAAGTGATGAATATTCTTGGAACAGTATTAACCACTGGCTATGGATAATTATAAAAAAGTCATTCAAGTATGGACTATGTTATTGTTTAAACTTAGATTTATTCTGCGTCTTTAACCCTACATTCAAATATCTGACTTTTTTATTAGTAATTTTAAACTTGAATAAAGTGTATGTACTAATATATTTTAATTAAACATTTTAAGTGTCTGTATACTGACCTATTACTAGTTAGGTTTTTGGTTAGTGCTATATTCTTCGTATATAAATACGATAAACACAATTGAAAAACTAAGCGTAAGAACATGCTAAGAGAAATAAATATTAGGGAAAAGAAATGAAATGTAATTTTGCTTGAAAGACTATTTTGAAATAGTCCTTTCTACATAGCGCCTTGCATATATTTCTGAAACTTAAAGTTGAGGTAGTTTTAAGAATTTCAAAATTGAATTCCAGACTTAATAATGGGATATAAAATCATCTAATACAATTATTTTCCTCATAGCTTCTATTATGGAAAAATATTAAATGTTAAATCAGAGTAGTTTAATTCTTATTTGTGTTTGCATAAACATGTAGTTAGTATTCGGTTCATGGTTGGATAATCTTTACAAGAATCAATATTATAAAATTTATTGTCCATTTTATTGTTCATTATTGAAGGATTTAATACACTCTGTGGGTTTTTACTGCATGATTTTGCACATTTTGGGTTTTTACAGTACGTAAAAGAATAACTATCTATAATAACTCTACTAATAACCAATCATTTCGTTATTTATATGCTGGACTTGGCATGGAACGGACGTAAAAGTTCATTTATTAGGGGTGGGCTAGTCCATAAGCTTGGTAGGTAATGTAGGCTATAACTTAAAATCGATACAAGAGAAGATTGGATATCGATTGAAAAGCATTCCATCAGCTTCATGTATAACAGTCATGTACCTCACCCTTTCAAAGCCATTCAGAGCATTCTTTTGCCATGATACATAATCCATGGAAACAGCAGTCCAGTGGGTTCCAGCCAAAAGGGAATTCTCGATTCATCCCCTTGTGGATTGATTGATATACGCGGACCAATAAAACAAAAATCTGGACCTTCCCATTTCGGCTACAGGTTGGCAACCTGTTGGTTAACTCATCCTTCCGTTCCTTCCCTTGTTGCTATACATTAGGGTAATAATTAAATAAATAGCACATACAATTAAATAGAAATTCGTCATAAAGGTACTCTAACGGAAACAACAGGGGGCACCTTCTCCTTATAGAAAATAAAGAAAAATTATTTTTTTATTGAAAATTTCTTGAAAATTCTTTCTGTTACATGTGAATGAAAAATTACGTTGCAATTTAAAAATTAAGTTATTTAGACTTTGTTTTTTTACGATTTAAATTTTCAATAAAACATTTCGTGCAAGCTGGGCACTCTCTAAAAAATTCCTGGATCCTCCATTGTATAGATATGTGATTCTGATAAGCGAAGATAGAAATTCATAAATAATCGGCTTTTCACCTATATAATATAATATCTAATTATATCAATATTACTTTACGCTCTTAAATGGGGCAGTTTGTGATTTTTTTTAAAAATGATCTTCAGTGATCATTTCAGATTATATCATCTTTTTTTTTAAGATTTAAATTTTCAATAAAACATTTCGTGCAAGCTGGGCACTCTCTAAAAAATTCCTGGATCCCCCATTGTATAGATATGTGATTCTGATAAGCGAAGATAAAAATCCATAAATAATCGGCTTTTCACCTATATAATATAATATCTAATTATATCAATATTACTTTACGCTCTTAAATGGGGCAGTTTGTAATTTTTTTAAAAAATGATCTTCAGTGATATTTCAATTATTCTGAAGTCACTGACACCGATAAGAGCATTCTGAGTACAGTTTTTCCGTTCCAAAAGCTGTACCCTGAATGCAAAATCCATTTATTGATTTGATGTTTTTGAAGAAAAATACCTAAAAAAAACTTTTTTTAAAAAGTTCTAGAAACATGAAGGAATTAACATACAAAATAGAAAAACAAAATAGTCAAGCAATCACGCCTGGATTGATTTTATTAGGTTTTATTTCCAGGATTGTTTTCGTTCAAAGTCCCCTACTTACAGCTGATAAACAACAAAATTCTTTTTTACGTTGAAATGAAACACATAAAAATTCAATTTAACTTAATTAATTCAATATTAAATTAATTTATATTACATATAAAATATTAAAGGAGCGTTTCTGTGGATCTTAAGTCTTTCCATTAATGTTTTAGCTCTCCAATCCATATCTATGTACTATATGCTCTTGAACTTATGTCAAGCTCTTGAAGATGTCACGAGCGGAATTGTTGAGTCTAGCATAACTCAAAAATAAGGAAACTATACTGGGCTGGCATGAAACATGTTGCCTGTTATACATACAGTATAGAAATGTTGGCAACAAGATGATCTTAGCATAGTGGAAAATGTTGCTGAATCTTATGATTGAGCGAAAGTTATGTATTTTCTTTTAAATGACGCTCATGGATTCAATTACATCTTTATGACTTCTTCGCTGTTATATTGTTGGTATTATTAAATCCTTAGTTATTATTTGTTCTGAATAAAAATATAAAAGGAGATTGCAACAGGAAAATTTAAATCAAGGCTGAAATATAAGAAAAATACCTTTAACTCAATCTAATTTTATTTTTGCGTGTGGTTCGTTAGCGTAAACATCCTGGCAATATTTATTTGACAAAATGAGAACTTAAAAATATCGATTACAAAAATGTTTATAAGATAGGATTCCGGATGCTGGTAGCACTCTGTGATAAACATTGATAAGTGTAATGCTATTACAGGCAGCAGGTGCGTATCGGGTCCAACCACTGAGTCCGTAAGCAAGTCAGCCAACAAGCCAGAAGGGTAACCTTTCATGGTATTTGGTGGAACTTGTATTGCTAAGTCAATGTCACTTACGTGTATGTACCATTCTACTATTCCCTATAGTTTCATTTATCTATTTTTTTTACTGTAGTTAATTTAATACTAATATTAGGAACCTATTTCAAAAAAATTCATTTTTTTCTCTAAAATAAAGTTTCATGAGAATCTTGAATCCTAATGAATTCGAAAAATTACTAGTCAAACGACTAATTTGGTTCTTAAAAACATCAAAAGATAATAAATACATCAAACTTAAAAATCACTCAAAACATGACTGTAAAAAAACTGCAGTTACTTAGTTTTCAAATTGAGGTTTCGTAATATGTTAGAAATATTTCCAGCGATAAGGATGACTTATTAACTACGGAAGATCCCTCTAAAACAATATAAATTTATACAGCTAATAATAATGAGAGATAGATGACGTACGAGGAGAAGATGGTTGGGGGTACGGTCAAAATGAAACAAAAATAACTTGGTGTAACCTATTTAATTGTGCCAACGTTTCGGCTTGAGTTTCTAGCCTTCTTCAGGGCTAAGAACAGAACAAGATAACAACCACAATAAGTATAGAAAATAAAAAATAAAATATATTGAGTGACATAAAATGAATAATTTTACAGAATATAATTAATAAAATGAAGTTATGAGAGAAGTGGGAAATAAAATGTAGACATAGGTAATTGAAAAAGTTGGTAAAATAACATAATTAAGAAAATAGAATAAAAATGAAGTTATATAATTCAAAGAAGTGTGAACATATTAGTTATTAATGATTTAAAAATTGAAATAATCATCCATCAGGACCTCAATGTCCCCTATGTTGCCGATTTGGCCAGAACCAGATACCAATCCTTCCACAATAAACTTCCCAACCACCCAAACCAACTCGTTTCTAACCTGGCTTCTCCTTCACTACCTAATAATCCTCCTAGACGTCTGAAAAGAAGATGGCCTCGAGATCTTCTCCTTTAGAAATGTTTTTGGAGTTCTATCAATGGGTAGATTCTCCACATGTTTTTATCATGTCATAATATCACTTACAGCAAATTTACTTGATCTGTATATATGTATACAGTTGTAAATATCAATAAATATATTATTAACAAAAAAAAAAAAATTGAAATATGGAAAGAAAAAGAAAATTCAGAGAAATAAAATATATGTAACCATAATAATTGATAAAGATGCAAAATATAAGTAAAGTTTAACAAAAGAAATGAATAGAAGAAAAGAAAAAAAAATTTTTTTTGAAAACAAAAATAATAATATAGTAAACATAACTAATAACGTGGGTAAGGAAAATGGATAAAAGTGGAAAAAAGAAGGGGTGATAAAATAAAGAAAGGGAAAAAAAGAGAATAAAACGAACCTGTTAGCTTGAAAATCAAACGCCTAATGGTATACAGCACCAATAACGGCCAAAAATACAGCCGATAGTTATGAACTATGTTCGTAGAGGCTGGGACGGAGTGAGAACAACATGATCGTTCAATTTGGAGGTTAGTAGAAGATAAAGTAAGAGAAAGGGACCATCCCTTGAGGACAGATATGTTTAGAGCTGCGGTGAATGAGCCATTAGTTGAATGAGGACTTGAATGCCTGCCGAATTGGGATCGTCCACTCACAAAGGAACTCCCGTCAGTTACTTCATTCTCATTACAAAACACTTCCCATTTATCCAATTTCAACGCTTTTGGCAGAGGAAGTGCCGTAGCAATCTAAATTTTAATTAAATTGGTTGTCATATATAAAATTAAATTATATATTCAATAGAACTTTCCAGCAAGTGTAATAGACAAAAAAAAATTAAGTTTATTTAAAACCTTAGAATAAGTGTGATGAGCCAATATGAAAGGAAAGAAGCGATATCAAAAATAATATTTTCTCATATTTTTTTATCTATAATGAAAATTATTAATGAGTAGTCAAAATTGATCTTAATGCCTCAAAGGAGGTTACCGAAGTAGTTGTCATTTCTGACTCGCGAGAGGAAAGGTCGATTTTTCCGTGGAACCACCACGAAATAAAAATCAACCAGCCCAGGCAAATTCCGGCCAATTTCAACGCTTTTGGCAGAGGAAGTGCCGTAGCAATCTAAATTTTAATTAAATTGGTTGTCATATATAAAATTAAATTATTTATTCAATAGAACTATCCAACAAGTGTAATAGACACAAAAAAAAAATTAAGTTTATTTAAAACCTTAGAATAAGTGTGATGAGCCAATATGAAAGGAAAGAAGCGATATCAAAAATAATATTTTGCTTATTACACCATAACTCTTATGGCTAAGCAACTTTTTTTAAGACAAGGTCTAGTTTGGATATGATTACTATTACAGTTGGTGAATGTGAGTGCAAAGGATTCCTCAAAACTAAAGTAAACCTCGAAAATGTGATTGCACCTATACGGCCTAGATATCCGTTAGACATGCACGTAATGTTCAACATTAATAAATATACTAATGCCAAATGAAAAGAAAAATCTTTACTCAATCCATATACGACTGACTGGGTCCAATAAGCGATTGTATTATATTAAACATTCCAGGTTTACATTTGATAACTGACTGTGTGTTTTAGTGAGGTTAGAGATGTGAGAGGTACTGTATTGGAGGGAATAACTCTGGTATAGCCATAGTGAATAAAAAAGTGATCAGAGTCGGGTATTGTGAGCGGGAGTTGGGTGTGTATTGTCGCTGACAGCTCCTATACCCTACATCACACTCCTCGAAAATACCCACCTCTCCTACTCAATCAGTTGTCACTTCCCATCCCTACCCGATTATTTATAGAAACACTGTAGAACGCTCTCACAATTTTATAATTAATTGTTCTCTCTATCATTTACTATATGGATTTGCTAAACTATGCATGCTATCCCAGCGGCTTCGCTTTGTAATTCTATTCAAAATACCTTTATCTTAACTTCCTGAGTGTTTGAAATTCTTCAAAAAGGCAAAAATTATCCTATTTGATTCTATGGTCATATGTACGTATATTGCAATTTGCTTCAAAAGTCTGCAGTCAGACATTTGAAAGCTATAAAGGGATTTTTTTAATACCTTTACTAATGGCCAAAGAATACAAACAAGTATGTGTCCGTCTTGAAATAGGATGCCATTTCTCAGATTTTTTTTATCTATAATGAAAATTATTAATTAGTAGTCGCAATTGATCTTAATGCCTGAAAAGAGGTTACCGAAGTAGTTGTCATTTCTGACTCGCGAGAGGGAAGGTCGAGTTTTCCGTGGAACCACCACGAAATAAAAGTCAACCAGCCCAGGCCGGAATTTAACTCGCTCTGTTGTACAAATGAGGTTGCTAAGGTGACGCCTCCAGCTTAACATCTAACTTAATCTTATAGAATCAGTTAAAAAAAAAGATTTGTTAATCTAATAAGAATCAGTAGCCAAGAAAGAAATTTCATACGAACAATAAAACCTTTAGATCATCACTTTAGATGAATAACTGTAAGCAATTAATTTCCTGTATAAACCTGTTAACAACACATCTCTCCACACCTCATAAAGTTCACTAAATGTAGAGAAATATATTTTAGGCAATATTTAACTTCGAATTATGACCAGCGAAATGACCTATAATGACAGTGTGGATAAACTATATTATATATTTTATAAAATTAAATATATATGAATCTGGCTGAATATTGTATATTATTAAGAAAAGTGTATATACGGGTCTTTACTGAATATGGGCACATTTCATATTCCAAAATCTCAATAATAAAAAATTATAATCTCGAGCTGCAAAAATTCATTCCTACTGAATGGATAGTCCTTCAATTTTTCACTTATTGGCCACCCAGAAGCACCTTTCATTATAGTTTAAAAAATTATGACAACAATGTTAAATTGAGGGAATGAAAGGCGAAAAAAATATGAAAACATGCTTTTTAGGAAGTGAAAAAATGTATTTTTTAAAGAAAAAATAATCTTTCAAAACGGAACAGTTATAATGTGTAACATTTTGATATCAATTTGCATATAGCGTATCTATTGTGTATTTATAAATCTGTCAAAGTCGAGTTTATTAATAA
>NW_027106861.1:140225-149651 GCF_000696795.3 Halyomorpha halys | reverse complement strand
AAGTTACATAAATATATATTTATTATATATTATATGAATAATATTTTAAAGAAATTATGTTAAAATATGTACAAAAAAATGTACTGAGAGAAAACATAGCTGTTCAATAACAAGACATTACTTAGTAATTGTAATTAAACTAGGGGAGTGAAACAAGACTAAGATGAGAAAGGACCATGGGAAGGGGGGAAACAGAGAAATGGATTGAGGAGTAAACAAACAAATTCTAGGAAAATGCTACAGGAATAAGACCCTTGCTCTTTTTAATTGATTCTGAGAAATTCTCGATGTAATTCTGTGTGAAAATTTATTATTGCCACTGCTTTTAATTTTTGTTGGAAGATGAAAATATAGAATTTTTACGCACTATTTATGATAAATTTCACCTTTTAAGTTTCTTGCGTTCTCTCGAATTTTACGTAGTTGCTGCGGAAAATGTATTTACAATTGAATAAATAATTTAAGGAAATACGGGATTCAGGACTAAATATCTAAAAAAGCCCAAATATTTAAAAATAAGTGAAATAAAAATGGCTTCTTTTGGCCAGAAATATCTTGAAACATCTTTAGTTAGTAAGGAATCGAAGATATCATGGTCAGGTAAAAAAAATGGTAGAAATGCCTCCTTTGGCGTAGTAAAAAAGAAAATATAAATAAATAAAACAAGTATAACTCTTGAAATTATGTGTATGTAAAGTTTAGTTATTAAATATCATAAGAAGAGTTTTTTTTTTAAACTAAGAAAGTTATTATTGTATATATTCCCTGATAATATTTATTTCACCTCTCTATTGCATGTTTCTTTTCTATTTCTGTTAATCATTTATATCATCATAATAAAATTTTGCATATTTAGTATGAAAAAAAAATTCAACTTTGAAAACCCTAAAAATAAAGAAAGCACTGAACACAAATTTTAAATTGTTAAAAGCAGACTTTGAAAAAGAAAATTAATATAAAAATTTGGCATAAATTTATAATTACATACTTGTACATGTTAGATGCATCTTATAATTACGCATATCGGTTTTATGATCTTTATGGCTTTGGATTTGTATAAGAGAGACACCAAGAAGTCCTCGCAAAATAATTTAAAGACGAGTTCACTTATCTACATATTTGTTTTAGCGAAATAAAATTCGAATATTACCATATTTTGTTTTGTATCAAAAATAATATTTAAAAAAAGATATAAACACTAATTAGGCGTATTTAGCTGCAAATGTTTTTGCAGTAGCATTTATTTTAGGCATCTCGAACGAAATCCTATGTGCAATTGAGTGGAAGAGAATTTCCTATTGGAACTTAATTAACATTGTAAATTTAAAGAGTTTGTTGAATTCACAGAAAAGTAAAGGAACTCGGATTTCTTAAGTTTTATATCTAGGAAATAATTGAGAACTATCTGTATGATTTTTATCTATGAATTTTTTTCTGATTTAAAAAAAAGTTATGATTAAAAAAAGTACCAAGTGAAAAGAGAAATTAGACTGAATGTAATTTGAGTTTATTTAGTGTATATAAAAAAATATGTAAATGAATGTAAAGACACTGAAATATTTAAAAATATGTAAAATAAAATTTGTTTGAAGTCGTTAAAATATTATGAAGTGTTTCTAGGAAGCACGTACATGTATAGATCTTGAAAAAAAAAATGTAAAAACATAAAAATGCTCCTAGTTATTAGTTACAATTATAGTATCTAAATACAAATAGTTAACCCTTTAGTCCAATATACAAACATTGTTAGTACCATAAAATACAGCCACCGATCTTGGTAAATATTTGTTTGAACCAAAAAGTGTATATTTTGAAACTGCCGTCTACAGTCTGTGTCACGTGTGTGCATCTCCAGACTGAGTCTATGTTAAAATCGCGCATAAGAGTGGACGATTGCATCTTGATATCGTTTAATAGAAGAGGTCGTTACTTACTTCAGTGAGTAGCAAATGCACTCATTGAGGCGATTGGACTATGGATTCACTCCCGAACAGAAGGATATTACGATACGGGTATTGACCTTACAGTTTCGATAAATGTTTATTTTTATCGTACTGTTTTTATCTCGCAAGATATTTATCACACTAGGTCCTCAATAACACTTAAAATACAGCGGATGCATATTCTTATAATTACGTATACAGGTTTTATGATCATTTATAGCTTCGAATTTATATTACAGAGCGCGGTGTCCCTCACGTCAAAAGATTTTTTTTTGTGAAATTTTTGCCTGCCGGATGCATCTTCTTATAATTACGTATTATGATCATTTATTGCATCTAATTTATATAAAAGAGACCACGCAGTCATCGCAAAATCATATAAAATCATAAATATGTTCTAGGGAAAAAAAATTAAAATATTATTCTAACATATTTTCTGTTCTTTTATCTCTCTTTTTAAAAAATCGTATTTAAATGAAGATTAATAATTAACAACAATGATAATAATAATAATTAATAATTAACAAATATACGGTGTAGATTATACTCATTTTCAGGTATATAATTTATTTGACAAGCACTGTCGATTAAATATAAAAGAAAATAATTGTTTGTTTGTTTTTTTAGATACTTATTTATTGCTATTTACAACTGTACATTATAATACATTTAGTAAATCTGATCTAAGTTAAATTGGAGTGTTACAGGCGTGTAGACAAACTACCCATTGGTAGCACTCAAATGACATTTTACATCAGCTGGTCTCGTGGCCATCTTCTTTTCAGGCGCCTCGGAGGATTGTCAGGAATGGAAGAGGATGGAAGATTAGAAACTAGGGGGTTTGAGTGGTTGGAGAGTTTATAATGGAAGGAGTGATATCTGGTTCGGGCTAGATCGGTTACATAGGGAACATTAAGATCTTTATGTATGATTTTATTTGTGACAAAGTAAGGAGCATTGAGGATTTTACGAAGGATTTTGAATTGGAAGCTCAACTCCGTATGTCCAGATTGGCCTTATTAGTCATGTTGATTGGACTTTTTTAATGAATTGGAAGTTTAGACCGTGTGTCCAATTACGACACCATTCTTCGAGGGCTGTGATATGGGATTGGAGATTTTGGGATACGATTAATGGGTTATTATTAACAGTGAGCACACATGTGTCGTCGGCATACGTGGTGAGGATAGTGTTAGGATTGGTTGGAATGTCACCTGTATAGACGGTGTAGAGGATGGGACCAAGGATACTACCTTGAGGAAAAAATTATTGTTAAGTAATAAAATAAGCTCATACAATATATAAACGCAGAAGTTAAAATAATTGACGCCAACTGAAACTTTCACAGGTCCCTCCTGCAATGCACAACATATGCTGCAGTCACCACTTAGCATAACAAATTCTTAGACGAGTTAATTACTCAATGGTTTGGATATAAAGGATCTATTCAGAGTTGATTAGCCAACTTTTATATTAGATTTTTCTATAATTGTGTATTTGGATCATTATGCTAGAAAATAGTAATACATCTACATGCACATCAACAAACAGACATGTAGTATATAATTTATAATAATTCGAAATATAATTGGATAGTAAGATTGAATACTTATTATATCCAATAAGTAAATTCGATCTAAATTAAAAAATACTGTACCAGCATGCCGTTATACCGAAATCATTTACTGCACGTTACCGTCTTGTCGGTCTGAAATTAATTTCATCACCATCTCTCCGATTTATTTGGCATCTAAGTATAAAGTATCTTGATTTAATGACTTAAATATTGTTGATCATCTTTGATTGTAGTAGTTTTGTTTTTCACTACTGCGTCCTTGGAAAGTTCACTGCCATTGCCAAGATTGTTATTCAAGAATGTATTTAGATTGCCAATTCGTAGTGATTGCCAATTTTATTATAATTTACTTGAGATGAAACTATCATATTTCTACCAAACGAAGTAGAATATCGTTAATTTAGTCTATTGAATGCTTAAGTATAACGAAGTGAGATTTTTTCCTTAAAATTATTCAAGGTCTAAATTCTTTTCAGTGCATTCATAAATATATATATTTTTTAAAATTATTGATGTAAAAAAATCATTATACCTACTTGTACAACTCTTGAAAAAACTTTATTAGTGGTTATTATTTTACTATTTTATTGTATGCCTAATATATATACCTTTTCTGAACCTTACTTGGTGGTCACTTTAACTGTCAAATCTAAACACCGTGACGGTAGGCGGGAAAACATTGTTTTTACATATTTGCACAAAAACTTAAAATTATATGAGGTCCGAGCCCCAAAAATAATACGCTCCAGGAACCAAATATGAATCCATCCCGGGCATCAAAAAATAATTAACCATAGATCCCATAATCAAATTTGTCCAAGGTCTCAAAATTGTATCAGGCCGGTTTCAAAAAATAATCTACCTCGGATCCTAAAGATAATCCACGCCAGACCCTATAACATAGTCATTCACTGCTCCAAAATTGAATCTACCACAGGCCTCAAAAATAACTCTATGTTTCTAAGGTTTTTCTTAAGTTCAAATAATCCTCTTCGGGCTCTAAAAATGAATCCACCGATAAATCCGACCGTCACCAAAAACAAATCCACCCAATGCCCAAAAATTATATTCATCTCAGACCTCAAAATCAATCTATCCAGGGTCCTAAAAATAAAACTGTCATAGACCCCAAAAGGTGCCTATGTTCTGAAATGTAAAATCTTAGAAAATATAACTTGATATTAATAGAAAAAATGTTTGAGAATTAACTACAAAAAACAAGTTGAAGGACTAGTGGGATACTGGATACACTAGTGCCTGAAACGTAAAACCATTTCACCCGAAATCACTGATCCCAGCCAATTACCCAGCAAGGTTAAAACTACTCAAAAATCGGACGAAAATACTTCCATAGGCAGCACCAGCTAATAAAGCAACATTGCGTGCATTTCAATATATATATGTGTATATATCCTTTGTTGGGTTAGGATAAAAACCTGGTGGTAGAGCACGGATGCTGACAGTAAAATTACTCGTACTTTCTCAAACCGTTGGTCAAGAAACAGCACTTACCTATACCACGAATCATTAGTAGGTTTCAATGGTACAGTTTTATTCTCAATCACTCATTAAAAATTTCATTTATTATTTCTATTTTAATTCTTAATGGCTTCCAACAAGAAAAAAACCAAAGGGTTGTTCTTTGGTGGGGACGATCTGCGTCAAACTGAGAGAAGGCAATGGATTGCTTTAGCTTTGAATACAGATCAGCGGAGGAAAACTGTAGAGGTCAAGGTTGTTCAACTGCAGCGCCATATAGAAATCAATCAATGAATCATCGCTAAATTTATCTAACATTAAAAAGGTCCCTTTACCATTGTGGATTGTGGGATCAAAAAACTCTCAAAAATAATAGTAAAGGAGTGAAATAAAGATTTTTATTTAAACATCAACCAATCAAAAATAAAACGCAAAGCTATTAAAATATCAGTTATGTCCAAACTCAATATATTAGGACTTTTAGAGAATCTAAATATTTGTTTTTCCTATCTGAATGGTGAAAAGGGTGTCTGGAAACTTTTCTTCCAAAGTAACTTTGGGGAAACACGAAGAGGAGCCAGGCCACATTATTGGATCAATCCTTTCCAGCCTATTGCAACACCTTCCCAAGTCCCTCCAATTCTTATTCTTTGCCAAAACTATTAATTTATTCAAATAACTCTATTTTCAGATATAGAACTGAACTCCTATAAAATAAATAGAACTGCCGAATCTAATACCAGAAGAAAAAACAATGCATTTCCTTTTCCTGAATGCCGAATAAGAACGAACAGGCTAATCAATGTCCTACATACCAATTTTAGTCAGCGAGATTCTATTACGTTAATTATTTCCAGTTCCTTCCATTAATGATGATTTAAGTGAATCAAAGAAACATCACTTTTATTATTGATGAATACAATACAATACAATACCTACTAAAAATTATTACTCCCGTATATATAACATACCATTTTTTTTTTTAAATATGTTTTTCATTTCTTTTTTATGCCTCTAGGACAAATCTTTTTCTAAAATTTTTATTATTACCAAAGCTGCCTGGGGGGTTTTACAGGGTTATTTTGACAATTTCAATTTCATTTAAAAATTGTTAATGTTATAATGTGATAATTAGTCTCGTGCAATGGACTACCATAATTACTTACAAAGTTATGATGATTAAATAATTTAAAATAGTTAATAAACTATTTAATTATTTGTTTAATCAGTTAATTATTTAGCTATTTTATGTGTTGAAATGAATAAAGAGGGTATTAAAAAATGTTTAATAAAAAAATAAATAATTTTTTAAAAAATAATCAAATAACAATGAAAGTAGGTAGTCATGTAATTGAAGAATGAATGAAAAAATAATTAACATTCAAAATCAACTAGAATTTTTAAAAGGAAAAAATTACTTTTAATGAAAAAATATTTTAGAAAACAGAAAAGGAAAAAAAAGTAGTAAAAATAGATAACTACAGAGTTTATAGCAGAATTTCTGGACTTGTATTCGAGATGAACTTATTTATTTATTGATAAATATTACAATCTACTACAAATTTGGGCGATGAGTAATAGCGATAAATGAACAAATTTATACCAAAATTAAAAATTAAATAAGGAAATAAATAAAAGAATTAAATTAATACATAGGAACATAAAATAAATAAATAGAGATTTTATTTTATTATATGAACCAGTATTCGAGATAAAGTTGGATTTCCTCCGTCGTAAGCCCTACGTCTTTATTGGTGGTAATTGGGAATGGGATTTTGTAACACTATTTTTAGAGAAATTCATCAATTGATAAAACGAAAAAATAGAAAGTATAAATAATGAATAGCTTCCAGTTCTAAATTAATCAGGGATTTGAAGCGTCTACTTTGGCTGCCTCGTAAAACCTCAGCGTGGTTCCAATCCGGCCTATAGGGTTAGATATTTATTTCGTGGCTTAACTGAACCCACCACCATAGGTTAGAATGGTAGGCAGGGGGTAATATAAAAAACATCTAAATAAACCCTATGTTCATTCATGCAGAACAATGTAAAATATTTTAAAACACGCAAATATATCATGTAAGTAATGTGTTTGTTTATACACCATTGGAATTTCAAGTCTACAATAATAACGAAGGAAACCATTCTTTTCCCTCCGAAACACTTTATCATTCACTTACACATAGACTTATACACGTATACATTAAAGGAAATGATTGCGATCATGCTACTATTTTTCAGTAAAATACACATTTTGTATAAAAAAAAACAAGTTTCGCAAATTGTCCCCGGTTTCTTTGTAGCACAATCGTACAAAACTGAAATGCAGGTATAACTTCGAGATGTGTCCGAAACGTTTTCGAGAAAATCGTACGACTGAACGACTGGAAGTACCACATAATAGATTTTCACGTTTTTTTTTCTTTCTGGAAACCAGCTCTAACGATTTTGATCAGACTCGGAAATTGAATGTACAATAAAGTGGTATTTAATGCCAGTTGGTTTTATCCTCATTGAAATAGTCTAATACGGCTTTAATAATGAATTAAAAGAAAAAAAACCTCTATGGTACCATTAATTTTTTTAAAAAATAATTAACCATTTCAAATTTTTATTAATAGTGCAAAACGGATAAAAATAAACTATGAATGAAGTTCATAATTAACTTACGGAGATATAGAATTTTTTGTTTTTAGTTGTAAAACGTTTTAGGTAATAAAAGTTATAATATAGACGTATTATATACCGCTGGAAAGGCAAAGATTTAAAAATATATTAATATTAATTTAAAACTACATAAAAAGTCGATTATCTGTTTCAAAACGACTTTGATGGGAGAGTGCATGCTTAGTCTTCCCCTTCGCCGGTCTGATACTGATGTCATTTCGACAGTGGTTCAAAAAAATATTGGAACAATTAGTTTTTTTTTGTTTCTATTTGAAAAATTCAAAATATTATTTTGAAACATATATTAGTTAATAAAATATTCATAAATACACATGTAAAAGAAATACTTAAAAAACTTACAAAATTAAGTAGAGAAAAACTGCTTTTTTAGACGGACAAAATTTTTTGGAACACTTTTAATTTTCCACATAATATTTTATAAATTTGAACTGGATTCCACTAAAATTAGACTTTCACCTAACGTACTTGAGGCCATCAAAGCCTAAAATATTAAATTTTAGTTCCAACTGAAAAATAACATTTTTCCAGAATTTTAAGTCTTTATGAACAAAAAATTATGCCCATTTGATCCATCATTGGCGTTTCAGCTTCGTAATAAAAGTTTTCCTTTTGAAACCTATAATAATAATTATATTTGTGAACTGAAGGTGTTATTTATAACTCAATTATGCGACTTCTTCTGCTATCCTGGCGGCTAATGTAGCGGGATATCGCTCTACAATCTGGTGAATGTTTCTTAACTGTTTTTTTTTTTTTTTTTAGAATTTTGTAACGTGGAATATTAATATTTCTAATAAATTTGCAGACTGTCAATTGTCAAATTGCCAACAGAAAGGTTCATTTGGAATTAGTATGGGGAAATATTGTAATGGTGAGTAATATAAAATATATGTAACAATAAAAAATATATATGTTATAATATATAAAGATATGAGCAAGGTCATGTTCTCATATGAACAAGGATTAATTTCAACTCAAAGTAGAGCGATAAGTTAAATTTGTTGTGTGCTGCGCGCACCATATTAAATTTTTTAACGTTTTACCGGACACGATAATTTATTTAGTTTATCGTTGTGACCTAGAAGCAGAAATTATGATAGTATAAATTAGATTAAAAACTAAAAATACTGATAAATCAAAATTTATGATGGGGGCGATGTTGGATGAAAAAAAAATTCTTCCATTTTTGTCTAAAAAAGTAATTATACTTTCGTTTTGCCCCCTTTGTGTTTACTGTTAGCCAAGACAAAGAAAGAGCAGGTGCTCGTTTCCTACCTTAAATAATTTCGACCATTAGGAGAACACACCGTGGGGAAAATGGTACCAAACCGTTATTTGTCTATTACCCTAGCAGTCAGTTATTTTTTTATATTTTATCAACAACTTTATGAGAAAAGTTTAATCAAGTTCGTTCAGTCTGATTCACTCAAATTATACAGTTTATGACAGGAGAAGATGGTGGGAGGGGGGGGGGGGGGTTGCGGTCAGCAGAAAAAACACAAATAAACAAAAGAATTTATTTTTGCCGATGTTTCGACCTGATCAGGGCTATAAAAAACAAAAAAGGATGACAACCATCATTCAGAGAAAAAATAAATATTAAATAAAATGAAATTATAAAATCAAATAAATGATAGACTAACAAATTAGGAAATATACATAACAATGAAATAAAAATATGAACTAGTTGATTAATAATAGCTATTGAAAAAGTCAGTAGTAGATTGATAACATCATTAT
>NW_027106861.1:118850-134249 GCF_000696795.3 Halyomorpha halys | reverse complement strand
TTATTATTAATCAACTAGTTTATATTTTCATTTCATTGCTATGTATATATCCAAATTATTTATTTTATTTTATTTTTTCTCTGAATGAAGCTTGTTATACATTTAATGTATTTTTTGGCCAATAATAAGCTTTGATATTTTAAGTAAAATAATTATTATAATATTTAATCCCAAGGAATAGCATTCACCTTTTATACTTTACTACTATTTTTTCTTTCTTGGAAGGTAAAATTCTTCGGACAATCAGCCTATTATCAAATCCATTCAATAAAAAAATTATGCATAATTGATTAATAACAAATTGCTAATTACCGTACATGTCCCTTACAATATTATGAATTGAAAAGTTGTATTTTATAAGAAAATAAAATGTAAGAAGATTGAAAAATGAATATTATTGCTTCAAATTAATTCCACACTAAATGAGTACGTTCAGGCACGTCATTATTAAAATTACAAGAAATAATTATTAATTGATATTACAGTAGAGATTAAATAATCAAATGAGTAATATTCATTCTGTTTAACAAGACAAAGGTTACTTCAGAACCAAAGCTGAAAAATGTGTATTTTTTAGTAATAACATTAAAATATTTGGCGATCCCTAGAAATGTATCTTGATCACCCTGATCATATTGACTAACTTGATCTATGATCATATATTTGGTTTTAGAAGTATTAACGGCAAGTATCATCCCCTTAGCTTTGGATCGTCAGCATAGCAATTTGTACCATCAGATTGAAAATCATTGCCTGATTACAGAGACTCACATTGGATCCTATCGTTAACAGACTTGAAGTCCATGAATAGGTGGTGTGTTTGGATCTGGTATTCTCTTCCTCGCTGTAGAATGGTTGGTAAGGCGATATTTAGAGCGTAGTAGACTTGCTTATACAGAAGTAATACTGATGTTTCCCCAAGACGCTCTCGACAAGAGGCAGAATTCTTTCATATATTTGAGGAAATAATATAGGCGCATGGAAGATGAGAGATGCCCCGATAGTTTTTGCAATCAAAAGGGTCTCTCTTCTTGTGGATAGGAGACAAAATAGTATTATACCAGAATGTGAAAATGTTCTTCAGTACATATTACAATGAGAAGAAGTGTAATACTAGGTATATTATTTCACCTTTCTTGAATATTTCGGCTGACAGTTTGTCAAAGCCTGGTGCCTTATTTTTAAATTGTCAATGGCTTCGCAAAATTACTCTTCATCTAGTGGCTCGACTTCATTCTACAGCAGTTCGACAAAAAACTTTCTGATTAGTTTCATTAGCCTTCGAAGTTGGTAGCTCAAACGGTTTTCGGCCTTTTTGTTTCTGTTCATTTACCCCCTACATGGTCATTTCTGACAAGGAAGGGAGGATTATCCTAGAGGTAAGCAAACTATTCTAACCAGCGTGGGAGGGTCGAGTCTTCTAAAAAAAGTCAACCGATTCGAACGCCTCGCTGCAAACATGAATTACTAAGGTGACGTCTTATAACTCCCTTGGCTAAAATAGCCTCGGTTTTCGGCTTTGTTCACGTTTTGATAAACTTGACGGCACTCTCTGGTACTCCTTTGTTTTCCTTCATCTCCTCGTCGCATTTTAACAGTTTAGCACTTCTAAATTTTATTTCTGAATGCAACTCAGTATTATTAACAATGTGACTTACACTGATGTTGGTTATATGATAAAAGCTATATTTTTTCTGGAACCTTAGGAGGTTCGGTAGACTACAGAACCGGATACCTTCTGCCTTTCCTAAGATTATCTGTACATTTAGAAAAAATAAAACAAACTATGCGAAAGAACTTGTAAAAGGGACCAGCTCATTCATGAATACGATATAGCTGTGCAGCCAGCGGGCTCCAACGACCACCTGTTAGCCAGTTTTACTTACACGTGTCTCCGTTACTAATCTCTGTTAGATTATAAATAAACCGGCTCGCGGCCTCTGCTGTGAGGCTTCTCCCAGTGAGCCCATCCTAAACCCCTTAAATCGTCAGTTATATATGTCATTATTGATTTAAATACAGAAAGTAGAAGGGAGTTCGTAAATAAATGGAGTAATAGTATTAAAGGTAGTTAAATAGGAAACAAACCAGCAATACATGACCAAAAACCAAATTAAGAATGACCGAATAAAATTTTATAAAATGTCTTAATTTTTATTTCTGGACTTATACATAAGTTATTCTATGATGAATAAAATTTTATTAACTATTTTAATTTTTATTCCTAGACTTATAAGTTATGGTATGGAGAATACAATTTTATTAACTATCTTAATTTTTATTTCTGGACTTATAAGTTACCGATGAAGAATAGATTATTATAATCTATCTTAATTTTTATTCCTGAACTTATAAATAAGTTATCCTATGAAGAATAAAATTTTATAAACAATTTTTCTTAAATACCGTTTTTTTTTTGTTTGTTTGTGTTATTCAATTACTAGGTAGACTTTTTCAACAGACAGAAAATAACTTCCTCTAGTACAAGAGCCCAAGAAATGAAAAAAAAAGTTATTTCAGCTCAATGTTTGATTACTTTAATGAAAACAGTTAAGAGCCAAATTTGATGATTCTGGGTGTTCCAGGGTTGCAGAAATTCTTTTTTGAGATCTTTCAAAAAATAAACCGCACGTTATATCTGTTAGGAAAGGGTTAATTTTTACCTACACTATACGAAGGATACAGTTAATGTATCCTACAGCTGTCTACAACACTAAAAAACTTCAAAACCCATTTTTTTAAATAAAGATTTTATAAATGTATGCTCTAATAAAGATTTTCACGTTCAGTTCAGTTGAAACAGCATTTCAAAAAGAAAAATGTTTACCAAGTAAAAAAAAATAAATATCTCGTCAATTTATTTTGGCGAATATTATGGAAGCTGCTGCTTCTGCGAAGATAAACGTTTTCAACTATATTATAGTATTTTCAATTAGCTTTAATTTGTGTGCTAATAAGAATCTGCAAATAGTTCCTCAGATATGGTTTTTCATAAACTGAATGTTTTTTTCAAACAATGATAAAATAACATTTTATGGGTTTATTTTGAAAGCTGCTTGTACTTCTCAATCGAGAGGTAACAGACATCTGTAAATTGTTTGTAAGAGTAGTAGTTTCAAAATATTGATTTTTCGCTATTTAGTATAGTATTTAGTATAGTAAATATTGGTGCTTTTTGAAAAACTGTACATCGGGATCTATTGAATGTAAACAGCTCTATTAGGGAATATATTAGGGAATTAACACTGCTTTAAATTATCTTGTATTAAGTTGTTTTGTGTTGTAGGTTATTAATAACAAGCTTTGAATAAAAAATAATTTCTTGTAAAAAGGCGCCAGTTTCTCTTCCCACCAACTATGGTTAATTAATTTTGACTATTGACTATATCTAGTTTTCATTATAGTAATGAATTCACTACCAGCAAAGCGACACTCTCCCCTCAACATATAATTGAAGTCCAATTAGTGCCTGCGCCTCTCCGCACTCTTAAAATACATCAGAGTAATGTAAGGATTTATCACTTGAATATCTTCTATTTTATATTGTACTAGATATTAACTATTTTTCTACAGGAGGATACGACAAAAAAAATAGAGTAATAAAAATTATTATTTATTTATTTTATACCAGATCGGGCTGGGGTGGACCTTAAATGGTTGATATAACCCTTACATTATATATATATGTATATATTTTTTTTTAACAGTTGATTATGGGAGGGGTATAGTCTCGTACAAAAGACACCCCTAACTCAAAAGACACCCCAATGTTATAATCAAAAGAAAAAAAAAGATAAAATGAATAAATAAGAATAATGCTTCTTAATAAAAGAGAAAAGTAAAATTAATAACAAAAAGTAATGATATTTGTAGACTTAACAAAACAAACAGTTGCCCCCCAATGGTGAAAAGAAACAAGTTAATTTGAAAAAGGGACGAGAGAAGAGATACTAAGTAAAATAGAGGTAGTGTGAATAATGAATTAATAAATATAGAATTTATAACAGGATGTCCTGCAGCAGACTGGGCTTCAGTCTTCGGGTTGAGGTTGGGTTTCCCAGGTTTTAGGTCACTGCTCCTCAGCAACAGAGAGTGGAGTTTCATGAACCGTTTTTTTTTTATGTAATCCTCTATTGACTCCATTTGTAATTCCTTATACAATTGGCTATTTCTTAAGAACCAAGGAGCATAATAAATCTCATGATATATAATTTGATTTTTTAGTTTTCCGGGCTCATGCCCTAATTCGTTCATGACAGATTCGATTCATATTAATTATACTCGGATGATAGACTAAGTTGCCGCACTTTAATCTCCGTTAGTGTTTGGGACACATTGAGCAGTTAGTAAGGATGAGAGACCCCATAGGAGAGAGGATATGATGAAGAGAGGAGCGGTAGAAGAGAACAATGAAGAGATTGAAGAGTATGCACCGCCCGGCTCAGCCATCATTTCCACAGATGAATGCTCTCTCCCGGGCTAATCCCTTCTCTGTCATTCGTCAACCGGCGGATTTAATTATTTTCCCTCGTGAGTGATGGAATTTAGTCCCATCGCCCTGCTAAGTTAAATGTTGTACCTTCGTTTATCGGGTTTTTATCACGAGGTAAATAGTTCAAGTACGTATGTAAATCCCTGTAGTTGTCCGTTACTTAAAGTAAAAATTAATTTTTTCTCCTATTTGATAAAAATGTTTGGACTAAAGATATGAGAACTTTCTGGTCTAAAAAAGCCAACAGTACGTTTCTATTATAGTATAAAAGATAATCATCACAATTTTCACTTACTAGCCTAGAAGGTGACAATTTCTAACAATAAATGTTTGTTTTTATTTTATTTAATTTTTTTTTAATATTTATTTATTGCTATTTACAACTGTACATTATAATACATTTAGTTAATCTGGTCTAAGTTAAATTGGAGTGTTACAGGCGTGTAGAGAAACTACCCATTGGTAGCACTCTAATGACATTTTACATTAGCTGGTCTCGTGGCCATCTTCTTTTCAGGCGCCTCAAAGGATTGTCAGGAATGGAAGAGGATGCAAGATTAGAAACTAGGGGGTTTGAGTGGTTAGAAAGTTTATAATGGAAGGAGTGATATCTGGTTCGGGCTAGATCGGTTACATAGGGAACATTAAGGTCTTTATGCATGATTTTATTTGTGACAAAGTAAGGAGCATTGAGGATTTTCGAAGGATTTTGGATTGTAAGGATTGAATACGAGAGGAATTCGAAGGTTTAGTGGAGCCCCAAAGCTCAACTCCATATGTCCAGATTGGCCTTATTACATTCATGTAGATCAGTCTTTTGTAATGTGTTGGAAGTTTAGACCGTTTGTCTAGTAAGTGCTGTAATAGTCGAAATCGACGTGCAGTTTCCTGTCATTTCAGTCTGGTGTGAGGATTCCAGGTTAATCGCTTGTCCAAATGTAGTCCATGGTAGCGGATCTGTTCGACAGGGGTAAAAGTAACATCATTAAATGAAACTGTAGGGCAGTCAGTAGGTTTACGACGAAGGGTAAAGGTGATTTGATAAGATTTGTTGGAATTTATCTTAATCCTCCAATTACGGCACCTATCTTCGAGGGCTGTGATTTTTTATTTGTTTGCCATAAAAATACGTCTTTCAGGATGCAGATATGATTATATATATTGTTATTTCCTGCCAAGAATATTACTAATAAGACAGTTTAATAGAACATAACTAAGCCGTGTACATTTAATTGGAATCGGGAACGCTCGTCAAACTCCGATATCTCCGATTTTCGAGATTCTACTGCTTTCTCTATTTCTCCATTGTTCACCTTAACTTATAATCAATTGTTTATATAATTAGCATGCATACATTTCTTATTACTGTAGTTATTGCAGAATAGTTAATTATTTCAAATAAGCAAGATTAAAGGTACTTCCAAAGTTTTTTTTCTTTTTAATTCCGCGTTTAAGCCGTGTTAAACAATTTTAATGAGGATAAGACTTAACTTTACTAAAGGTAATTTGATCGTACATTGGTATGTCGAGTTTAATCAAAATCGTTAGTCGTTATTTTGGAAATCAGAAAATTGTAAAAAAAAATCAATTCTATAAACTGGTACTTATAGCCTGTCGATTTTATCATGAAAGTTGCTATGACATCCCGGGCATATACCCGTCTTAAACATGTAATTGCAGTTTCAAAAGACTTTTAATTTTTTTAGCTGGTTTGTTCACACTTGCCCAGACACACAGAGAGGCAATTTTGCGAGACCTAGTTATTTGGATTCAAAGAACTTCAAAACGTGCATTCCCGTCATTTTTCATGGGTAAGTAAAATTCGATACCCGTTCGCTGAAATTTAATCAACACCGGAATCCCATAGTTTCACAAATGTGTGTTTAATTTAAAACAATTAATTACTAATAAGATGGATTTCTATAAAATCTATAGAACTGAAACTATATCTACCAAATTTGCTTCTAAATTCTGTTTATTTCAACCAAAATAGAGGTAAAAACGACAAGATAATAAGTGGTTGTCAAGAAAAGAGCTAGAATAATAAAAAAATAACTACTATAAGTAAACTTTTTTTTTTAAAGTGTCTTATATTTTCATAGTCAACAATTCTAAGCCGTCATTATACTCTTGAACTAAGGAACAATATTCCATTAATCCCCAAACAGTGGATAGTTAATTTACTCGTAAAAAATGCAAAGAATTTTAATTAATTACTAATTTATTAGTTTTATTTAATCCATTAGATCACTCTGGAGATATCCTACTGTGTCAATAGATGTTTAATGTATATGTATCTATTCCATGCTATCCAACCTCATGATCGGATTTACTCAAAAATTAAAACTAATACAGAACTATTATATAGATAAATAATTGACTGTGATAAGTGAATATAAAGATGTTTACATTTATATCATTTATATATATCTAGTTTTCTCTAAGACTGAAAGGAAACCAGGAATTAAGGATATTTAGACTAAAATATATATTTAGTCCTGGAGAAACTCAGATTAGGCTATCTATATCCAATACTACATTAACCCTTGATCCTCAGACCACTTTTAGGTTCCTAGCTCGTCAACATCCTCACTATATTTGAGTCGATTTTATTGTTTATATTTATTCGGATATATTTAACCAGTTTATACTATTTTGTTGAAATATTTATCTAGTAAAATATATTTTTTTTTTTAATTTAGAAAAGATTTATTTAAAATTAAATTTAGTTTACCCATTTTTGTTTCTTTTTATTATATCATAATTATGTTACCAACTTAGTACTGTAAATATGTACAATATATACATAAAACTTGTCCTTTCCTCTTCCACATGGCATTATAGCGGGCTGGGTTTGGTGAAGGTGGGGTCACCATACTGGCCCAAAGCCGCTGGCGGGGGGGAGGGGAGGGATGGGTACAAAAACAGGGAGACCGCTTAACTGAAGTAATTTTCCATAAAAGTTTGTTTGTTGCTTTTTTATTTCTTGATAATTTGAGGAGTTGGATGGTGAAACACGATATCAGATTTTTATTATGAATTAATGTTTTCGGCATTGGCGGAATTGGCATTGTTGGTAACGAGCTCGCAGACAACGCTGCCAGAGAGGCACTCACGCTCCCTGGGCGAGGCACCGCCATTCTTACCCTATCAGAACTCAGTACACCCCTTAAATTACAAATATTAGAAAGATGGCAGGCCAAGTGGGATGAAAATTCTCCGTGTAAATTAAAAGAAATAAAACGATCAAAACCATGGTCGGCATCCTACCGCAACGGCCGCAGGAAGTTGCTCTAACCCGCTTGAGAATAGGTCATACTCTCCTCACGCACTCCCACCTGATCAGAAAACTGCCACCTCCAACGTGCAAATATTGTCAGTCCATTCTCACGATTAGACATATGTTTGAAGAATGTACTCACTATTTGCCAACAATAAACAGGATAGGACTGACCCCAAATTTATCAGAAGTTCTCAGATGAGGAAAATTACATTAGTGTTTGAATTTTTAAAAGCACATCGCCTTCTTTCCAAATTATAACTCCTCTTGGATTTTAATTTTATTTTATTTTTATCATTTTTTTTTACTTTTATCATGCCATAGGCGTTGATGACCAGAGGGTTTTACGCCTTTAAGCAACAATAAACAAACAAACAAGTTTTCGGCAATACTTTTTTTTTTAATGTTTTTTTTTTTATAGAATGATTTCATAAGTTGTTAAAAGAATCTTTAAGACATTAATGAGGTAGAGTCAATCTTCACCATATCTCCTTTTAAAACCGTTAGTCTAGAAATAGCACATAGCAAATGAAAGCCTCAAAGATCTTCGTGGTTAGTGCAAGTTTTTTTTAAAGACTGTGAATTCCTCTTGTGTGATTTTGTATATGGTATCACTTTTACATATATGCAAATTTAAAACGCGACTTCCTTTCACTCTTCGATATGTAATGAAAATATTCCAAAATCCTGGTAGGAAGAAGGCAAGTTTACAAAGTTTTTATATCTCAACTGATGAGTATTGAAATATTCTCCCGACTCAGTTTAGCCATGCAGCTCTAAGTTCCTCATGGCCAAGAAGATTCTCAAAGAGCTGAAAGTGCCAGAATTGATTAAACCAAAGACCTCTGCGGGGAGGACTTCTCATATCGGGACGGACAAGACGATAGGGCCGGGCCGGTGTATTTATTCCCTACTGTTGAAATATTCATGTACCACCGGCAGATGCTCCCCGGCCGAAATGGTTCGTTGAAATTGAATTACCACCGAAATCGGTTCTGCCCAACTTCCCTCCACTTTATCACCGCCTTGAGAGATTCCATTTAAGAAAAGCCGCTTTTAGAGAACTTTTTGACGCCGCCAAGGTACCGCTGTGCTCCTTAGCAATGGTGATGAGGTGTTAACTTGGTCCATAATACATTCTCGGCTTTCCAAAATCTACTAATTCCTGACAAAGCATTAAAATTTTATGTTTGTTTAAGGTAGTATTACTTAACTGGCAACACGAATAGTAAATATCCTTACTTATTACAAGATAATTTTATTAATTATTTTATATATGCTTGTTTTACAGTGGTTTAGTTTATTCTTAATTTACAACAATTTTGATCCTTTTTTTCTCTCAACTTTTATTCTTTAAAATTTTTCAAACGTTTCGGCCCTAAGGCCATTCTTAAGTTGTAAATGTAAGTGAAGGAAGGAAGAAAAGTGTTTTTAAAAAAGTTTTAAATCTAAGAAGATTTTTTTTAGAAAAAGGTATATGGGACAAAGGCAATTAGCCTGCAATTTTAAGATTTGAAAAAGAAATGACATCAATATTGAAGGTGGTATCCTTGAGAATGGCCTGAGGGCCGAAAGGTTGGAAAAATGTTAAAGAATAAAAGTTAAGAGAAAAAAAGGATCAAATTTTTAAAAAATTAAGAATAAGATAATTTTATGTTGAGGTCTCTCATTTCTCTTTTCTTTAAAAGGAATTTTACATTAGCAATAAAAAGAAAACTACTGAATATACCAGATATCAATAAATATTGATTTTTTTTTTTTTCAAATCCTCATATGAACTTTAAAACTAAAATTTCGACTGTGAGACAGTCGGAACGGTCATGTTAGGATTGGAGGTAGAATATACAATAATATAATAAAATAAAAATTATATTTTATTGATTACAATTGATCAATTTTAACTTAGCAACTTAGCAATTACTATTAAATTAGTAATTATTTATAAATTAAAAATTGATAAATTTTTTCAAGTGAATTAATGTGATTTTTGTTTAACCCTATTAGTGTTTAATAATATACCGTTGCTCAGTGAAGCCACCATTAATATTTGCATTGAAAAAAGAATTCTAACTCAAAATAAATTTATAAATCGTCATAAGTTCTTTATGTCTGATTTCATGACAGAACAAATGAAAATGTGCTATCGATCATTACTCAGTAGGTAATAATTTATACTAATTATTTATACCGAAAATATTCATGAGAAGAAAACGGGTTGGAAAAATGCATTAAAAATGTTTTCTTTGCTCTAAACCTTATTGATATGACTGCCAAGCGAAATTTGGGGACCATATAGAAATTTCAGTAATGTCAAACAGCTCACCAAACTAATTAAGCTTATTTTTTGACACCAACACAATTTACAAATTATGTGTTTCCATTACGGCCCTAAGGGGTAAATCTACTTTAGATGCAGATTTTCATATTCTTGAAAAAAGATAATTTTCGGTTATAACGTTAAAAAAAATATATTTTTCAAGGAAACTCATATAGATTAATTTTATTTTACAACTTATGGAAATTATTAAGTAAAAACAATCAGAGGTCCACTTTAGGTGATTTTTTCTGTTATTATAATCGTGTAACAAGGTCTAATCAACAAACTTGTTTGTTTGAATGTTTATAGATAGGTACCTATATCATGTTTTTATATTTTATACAGATGACATTGTGGCTCAAATAAAAGAAAAAAATAGGATTGTAGGAGAAGAACGAGATGAAGAGAGATCCCGATATCAGAAACTATTAGCTGAAAGGGATCTATTGGATTATATAATCTATAATTATATCCTTAAGTATAAAAAATAATTAATTACTTTTTAAATCATTATTTTTCGAAAGTCTAAAAAAGTAAAGAAAATTATTTAACATTAAAGGATGGTAAAATAAAATTCGAAGATCACTAAATTTTTGTTTTTTCGATTTTTGAATTATAGATAGCTTGAAACGCTGTTTTTCATTACTCTCTAGGAACCAATCGAGTTGGTCCGGTATTTTTTTGTGAACAGTAAAAGGGTTTATAAACATAAAATTGAATCAAAAAGGAACATAAAAATGTTGTTTACTTCTGACTAATCTCAGATTGAAAGATAACTGTTTTGATATAAATAAGTTTAGATAGAACCTATTAGCTAATTTTTTTTATAATAGTAAATACAATTAAGAAATTTATTCTCTTCCTTATTCCGAAAAAAATACTTTTTATAAAGGATGAGTATTTAAAAACAAATTTGATCCTTTTTTTCTCAACTTTATTCTTTTCAAAACCTTCCAACGTTTCGACCCTCAGGTCATTTTCAAGGATACCTTTAGTTTGTTGTCATTTCCTTTTTTAAAAATCTTAAAATTGCCGGCTAACTGCCTTTGTCCTATCTATAAATTCTTCTTTTTAATTCTTTCTTAAATTTAAGGTTCTTTCTGTTTTAAGGTTTGCAAATGTAAATGAAAGAAAGAAGAGAAGTGGTTAGTAAAAGTTTTAAATTTAAGAAAGAATTTATATAGAAGAATTTATAGATGGGACAAAGGCAATTAGCCGGCAATATTAAGATTATTAAAAAAGAAAATGACTACAAAATAAAGGTATCCTTGAAAATGACCTGAGGGTCGAAACGTTGGAAGGTTTTGAGAAGAATAAAGTTGAGAAAAAAAGGATCAAATTTGTTTTTAAATAAACTAAACCACTCTCAAAAAAGAATATATTAATAAAAATTAATCTAAGGATGAGTATGTTTATTTACTTTTATCTGTTAATATATTATTTTTAATTGATATATTATTAGATAATATATTATTTATAAACCCAGTCATGATTTTATAAAATAAACCAATAAATTTATATTTTATTAACTACCTAAACGAAAAAAAAACTTTTACTTTGACGTTTCTGAGAATAAAGTTGTGAAATGATTGATGCGTGCTGCCTCGGTGGCACTGACACTAGTAGCAAGGCCTGGTACGCTCTATTAATTTGTAATAACATTCGGTGCTAAGAGCTAGGGTGTAAATTATTGATACGACCGCAGGTTCAAGGTTCCTAGAATAATCAACATTGGCAATGTGTTAAATCTATTATTCCTTAAATAACTGAAAATTTATTACTTAAGCAAATAGAAAGTAAATCTTATTGTATTTTTTTTCTCTCTAATATTGTTATTATATAATCGAAAATAGGAACTGAAAATATGACTCACAGAATTTTTTTTTTTAATATGCCAAGGTTTGGTCTTAACAATTAAATGTCTTTTCATAACTTATAGTCGCATTTTTTACGAAAATAAATAATTTTTTTTGCGAAACGACGGCGGTAGTATGTGCATATCTTATTACATCATATATCGTATCAGAGGCTGAGGGGCTCAGCTGATTAAGTAATCAGACTAATTACGTTTTAAAAATTATTAGCCGAAAATGATATGTGCCTGATAGTGGTTAAATAGGACACTCATGTTTTTTTTCCAGTATGAAAGAGGATTCCATAATTTTTCAGTTGGGGGATCGAAACGTTCAAATAAATCTTTTAAAATGAAGAACGTGAATAACTAATGCATAATAGTTAATTACGTTTACGCGGGTGTGTGTACGTGTGAGAACCTTGATTTGCACAGCCTATCAGAATTTCTGGAGGACATTACCTAGAATGCGACCACTCCCATTACATAAACAGTATTTTAACAATTTTAAATTGTTTTTAGATTGTAGGTAAATCGATGAAAAAAAATTGATAAACGATGTTACTTAAGTTCATCATAATCATTTTATTCCCTTTACTGCTTGTGTGTTGTTACGATTTGTAGAGTCTGGACCAGATTTCTCGCTCTGGGACCATCTCCTTTCTCCTACTCCAGTCCATATCCCGCCTCATGAACGCCTCCTTAACACTCTCCTCCAAGGAAATACGCGGTTTTGGTAGTTCATTCCTGGCCCATCTTAAGGAGGTGTTCGAACCACCTTAGTTTGTGCTTCTAACTATGCTCTCAGCCGGTTTAACTACGGGGCTAGTCCGTATGGTGCTGTTCCGTACTCTATCTCATCGTGTCCATCCTTCCACCTTACGAAGATAACGCATCTCCATGGATTGAATCCGATTCCTGTGTTTCGAGGTTATTTAAGTAAAAATAAATAACTGATTGAATTTAGTATGAGGAACTTTGTAGTAGTAAAGATTGGGTATAACTCCCTCTAATATTTTTAAAATTCAAAAAATTCACAATGAACCTTCTTTAAAGTGCAAAAACATTTTATTCAAAGACATTATTATAGTCTATAAAAAATATAAAGGCTATTTGATAACACGAAAAATCAACACCAGAGGTTCATATCCTGGGGGAAAGCTGTATTCTAGGAAATCTTAATGTTGCTAGACAATTTTAGATTTTGCTCCATACATTATATATTTTTGGCTAATTTTCCGTTAAGTACATCAGTGATAGTACTTCATTAATTTTTAGAATTGTACGGGTTGAATAATTTTACAGGTTATTAATGTTTAAAACCGTGAATTACAGATACAATACCTTCTGACCGTGGCTTTTGGTTCTGTCCATGCCTATAATGGTCACGCGAATGATTTTCCAGTAAAAATGGATCTAGATTTTGATTGTGACAGCAGCAGACCAGCTGAAGAAGCTGAGGAAGAGATCAAACGCTATTTTTTTTTAATATTACTTTAATAATAATAAATATTACTTTTCGACAGTTGATTACTGTATTGTTCACCGTTATATTATTTATACGACTATCTATTGGTTATCAATTAGGAATGATTTTCCCAAAATTTATTGGGATTAGAAAAATTAAAAATTTTCTAATAACAACCATTTTGATGAACTTTACCTTTCCCTAGAAAGTGTTTAAAAATTAACTTCTAACTTTAATTTTCAGAGAGCGTTTACGTGCTAAACATTCATACTTTTTGGGTTCTAAAAATATTGAATAGATAATTATGATTTGACAGGCCTCTCGTACGTAAATAACATTATTCAGCAAAATATCGCAATTTTCCTGTAATTTACCTAAAATAGGTCACAATATTCAATAAATTAACTATATTGCTTTAGGAGTGGTATTATTCGATTAAAAAAGAAACCAATAATAAAAAATGATTTATCAATCGACTTATTTTGAGTAATTATGTTTTTAATATCCCTCCCTATTCGACACCTACTCAAAAAGAGAATGTCCTCTCTGAAAATTAGGAACGATACTTCTTACTGTTTAGACTAAATTATGAGCAAAATCCCATTGATTAAATTGTGTCATTTTTTTTGTCTATTTTTCTTTTAGTAGTGGAGAAACAAAAATCAGAATGCACTACCATTAGTATTGTAGTTGCAATACACTTGTAGCATTGGTGTGCTTTTGAACGGTGTTGTACTGATTAACTCATTAGCAGTTAAACTGGATGACGAACCAAATCATTAACCCAGCATAATTCAGATCAACATCCGCAACTGCTACACCAAACAAAGCCTTTGGCAATTACCTCCCTCTAATTTTAGATCGATTTCACCAGAATACCAGAGCGATATATAATTATGGCAATCTAGATATCTATACCTATATATTCAACGTTAATTTCTGACAAGTAGGTAAATTTTAAGTGATGCTTATTAAAAATACGAGATATATATTCACAATTTAAAATTATTTCTATACTATATAATTAATTAAAATTAAAACAGATACATATCTAATTATTAAAATTAAAAGAAAATTATTGGAAATAATAGCATATATTTGTTTAACTTTTAGGAAATGTGTAAGCTGGAGTTCTGGTTAGCGGAATGGACTGTTTTTATAGTTATGTATACATGTATAGTGAGTAAGGCGCTGTCCAACGTTTGGGTCCTGGGTTCGAATCTGTGTGTGTCATATAAATATTTATTCTTGTTACTGTAGTCGTGAGTCAACTCTGTGGGTTAGAATAACCTTCCTGGTGCCTACTTAGCCTTCATAAAGTGGATACCCTTGATTGGAGGAAAATCTAGCGATTGAGCGAGATCCTGAACAAATCACCTCCTTGCACGACCGTTGTTCAAGTAACAGTACTTTTATACAAAAGACTGAACCCCTGACGTATATATGCAATATTCAATATACATATAATCAATTATTAACGATTAAATATATATTTAGCAAAAACATTAAATAATTACTAGGCTCTCTAATTATTTTATAACGACATTTTCCCCAAGAGCTAAATTCATAATTATATAATGCTTCCGTTTTAATTAAGTTTTGATGTTTCTGATTATAATATTGATAGCCATATGACAGCCTTATTGGCGATGGGCTTAATCAAAGGCAAAACATCTATCATTTATATCAAATTAAACCCCTTTACTATGTGGGTATTAATTCCATCCAGAACAGCAGGAAGTTAAAAAGAATTTCAATATAGCGGCAGGAGATCGTTATTGGATTGCAGACTACAGGGTTTAATATTAATCAGGGCTAACGCTTTGCCTAACAGTTATAAATCAAATTCTCTCCAAACAAATTTCAAATTTAGCTAATTTTAAAACTTCAAAAATATTAAAGCGACATTACTAGAAAAACATAGCATACTAAATAACTATAATTTTGATTTCGAAAAAGTAGTACTTTTAAATATAACGTCAGATAATAA
>NW_027106861.1:116099-118800 GCF_000696795.3 Halyomorpha halys | reverse complement strand
TAAGGTTTTGAAACACCCACTATTTTTTATTCCTCCTACCTATACTTGGCAGACTCATCAATTTTGACTATAAATTATACCTAGTTTTCATTAAAAATGTAAGTAAAATGAGTAAATTTCAAGTCAGGCATAAAAGGAATAATTTAACGTTATGTTAACATGATTAACAAAATGAATATTTAACATTAAGTAGTGTTTGATGTTAATTGGTGATAGTGTGTAGGTGCTGAATTAGGTTAAACTTTTCAAATAAATAAATGAGCACAGTCAAATATGCATGAGAGGGGACAAGTTTTCTTGTTTAGTTAATTAGCAAATTCTTTCATAGTTCATATTTATCCATTTTACACATGGGCTACTACAATACTTACAAATACACTAACAAAAAAACATGACAAGGGATGGTTGATTATTTCATTTTAACAAAATTAAAGATACTTTAGTTGTTGTAGCAGTTTAGTCTTTTTGAATATATATGACATTTAAGCCCCGTCATTCTTTTTCAGTGATGATAACGCATAGCTAGTATTAGAGACCACTTAATTTTTATCAAAGTCGTTAGAGCGTTTTAGAGAAAATCGATTCTATAAAGTGGCACTTCTGGTCACTCGATGCCATTAAAAAAGTTCATATAACATCTACTTTTTGATAAAAGTTACATATTTTCGTCTTTATTTATTTCGGCTCAAAACTCGATACCTTTCGTCTTTGAATAAGGCTATTCCTATTAGCACAGACAATTTTTCGAGACTCAAAATCTCAGGGGACTTCAAAACGTGTGTTTACATCGAAATTCAAAATTTTGCACAATTGCAATACTTCCCACTTACTATATATTCCACATATAGGTTCAGGAATGTAAAAAGATTACATGATTATTCTAGTGATGATTTCTGGCCAAAATCCGGTTCGGCTTAAAACAGTAAAAAAAGGCCCAAAACAGTTCGGCTTCCCTTCTGAATCGAGATGGTAAAAGACATATTTCATCGGGGATACCACAAGTTAGTTATATGGTGGAATAATTCACCAAAGAAACGTGAGAGGGTTTGGTGTAAGCCAGCTGAATCAACAGCTGTTCTGGAAGTAGTTACACAGTATAATCCCTATGCAAGTGTTACAAGAGACAGTAATTACAGCCCGCGGGTAATCAAAAGACCCGCTGTCATGCGGTCATCATGCGATGGATGTCAGTGTTTTGACTCCGAATGCCACCCAAGTTAGAATAGTCAATTAGTATTGTTGGGCTAATTAGTTGTTACAAGGTACACTTGAGTTTCTACCAAGAAGGTTAGTTACGTTCGAGATACATGCATAAGTAGTTTATACATGTTTATTTATTTATACGATTCTTCCTATGCGACGAGTGTTTCTGTAAAATCAATATTATCCATTTTATTCCGGAACATTACATGATGAATGAATAACAAGTTAAAAAAAAATTAACGAGATGTTTTCTCCGCTTTTCAATCTGCCGATTGATAACGAATCCATAAAATTCAAAAAAACCTCCAACACGCCTAATAAAAGAGCAGACATGTTTTCGTGTATTTACTCTTCAGTCGGATTTAACAGATGTAAACACATCGGGTCTCTATCAAATATCAAATACAAATCAGATGTAGGTTCCCTATTTTGCATGGCCGTTATGCAAATTTGTGGTACTGTGTTTCTCCATCTGTATATTATCCATAATTTAATTCGAACTAGAACAACCTATAAAATGGTATAAAAAAATTTTTTTTGGTCTTTCCCATTTATTATTATATCGACTGATCAATACTAATATTAGCAATAAGCTCTTAATAAAAAAAAAATGTACTAATAGAGAAACTATCTAGCTGACATTCGCATTGTTTTATTTTTGTATTTTTTATTTCCCGAGTAAAGTTTAATATTTTAATATTATTTTTAGTTGAACAAGAAATTTTCAGTATTGGATAATTTTTTATTTATTTTTCTATTTTTTTTATAACAAAATATGTTGATTATCAGTAATTCCTGGACAGTTATTTTATTTACTTTTTTTTTCTATATTTGAAAATTTTTACATAAGGAAATTTTATAGATTATATTTTTTATTTAATATATTTTTCTATATTTGACACTTACCCCGTTTTTTCTTATCTTGTACCTCACATTTCCTTGTATTTTACTTACTCCCCCTGTGTTTGTCTTTTTGGAATAACACAGCTAAAAATATTAAATAAAATATACAAATGCTCAGAGGAAAAAGCAAAGCGTCACTTTTTTTTTTTATTGAGTTGTCCGAAACAATCAATCCAACAGGAAACGTGTATTACTTTGCTTTAAAATGCGAAAAATAAATTTAAATACAAACAAATTAAATCTGTTAAAACTGTTTCAAACTATTTGGAAGATTGTAGATTTTTATTCTGATTTCATTGATAACAATAACTTAATTAACAAAAAAAGTGACATCCAGTTTGTTTTCCTGATATTTCATTTTCTCATTTGAGTTGATAAATCAGGTATATTATTTGATTCTTGTTTCTTTTTAATCAAATTCTAACACATATATTTTACTGTAATATATTGAAAAAATATAGGAACAGTTTCGCAATTTATAATTAAACGATTTTAACATGCGAAAGAAATTATTGAATTCATTATAATGAGAGGAACACAATGAGAGGATATTTGTCATTTTAGACCAAACATAAGTTCTTCGTAACTTATTCTT
>NW_027106861.1:103139-115589 GCF_000696795.3 Halyomorpha halys | reverse complement strand
AAAAAAAAAAAGGAAAAAATCTAAAAAGTTAGGGAGCACTGATCGTTTGTCGAGTCATTGAAAAAATAATCACTATTCTCTCTTGATGAATTCTGCCCCCCCCTCTCTCTCTCTCTCTCTCTCTCTCTCTCTCTCTCTCTCTCTCCCTCTCTCCCTCCTTCACTCCCTCACTCCCTCCCTCCCTCCCTCCATCTCTTGTCAAGGTTATGATTTAATTTTTCTTCAAGAAGGTTAAATAAAAACTTAAATAATAATGGATATATGCGTAAATCCAACATAACAGTCTTTAGTCCAGTAATTTTTATCTAAATTAAGATAAGTATTCCATATCAAATAATTTAGCCTTTAAGTATTTATTGATGTACTCATAAATATCTTAAGTTCGATTTCACTTTTTTCAGTTAGAATAATTTAAAAAAAAAAATTATTTCTATTCCTTGTCCTCATCCTTACTCATTGTCTATCTTCAAAACAGAGTATTATTCGTAAATTTTTCAATATGACTGAATATAATGCTGTCGATATAACAAAGGATGTATACTAACTATAAAATTTGTTAATAATTAACACTATTGTGTCCATACATAAAATAAGTCAATTACGTTCACACTATAATTCTAGTATTTTTTAAAAATTCTGAATGGGGCCATCAATGCAGGTGTCAGGAGGAGAGTCGGTAAGTTAACGTCAGGTACCTTTTATCCTATCTATAGTTTAGTGCAGAAAAATAACGTTGCTAAAGTGATTAATTATGTCATTCATTAGTGTCAATCCCATCCCGGTGATAAAAAATTATATAGAAATATTTATAAAAACGTTAATAGCGTTTTTCTTACTTTTAAAATACAATTATAATATATATAATATTTAGGCTTATTTCACAGTGATCCATTTCCTAGGTATGTTGCTACTAACTTTAGGAAAAATACAGTTAAAGGTTCTTTATTTTATGAAAATTACAACTTTTAAATTATTTTTTTGACTAGATAGATTTAAATTTTAAACCTAAAAATTATTCAAAAGTTGTAATTTTCCTAAAAGAGAAAACATTTTAGTGTATTTTTCCTTACTACGTTAGTGGAGATGTAGTGAGCACCACTGTGGAGTTAGCCATCGATATTTTGTAGAGTTTTGTATTTGTGATTCTGTCACTTCTACTTGAAACGTCCTTAATTTAATATTTTAAATTCAATTTAATATAAAAATTTTTGAAATTTATATTATTATTTGTTATTGAGATATATTTCTTTAATATATTACTAGTAAAAGATAAAAATATACTACATGTAGTGGATGTATTTTCAGTTCCTTATTCTGAGATGTTTGAAGAATAAAATTTTGTTCTTGTCAAAGTAGTAGGGAATAAAATGTTATGTCACTACGTTGTAAATATTATGGAGAGACAGGGTAATGGTGAATTACATTCGACCGACTTGCGGTGGAACGATTGTTTTTCCTAAGATTTGTAAGGAAATCTCTATTGCCCCACATGACGAAATTATAAAACTTAGTACCCTATTTGTGTCAGATCATAAGAAGATCTATCCAAGTTCATTCATTGCAGTTGAGTCACTTAATTAAATTAAAAACCTTATTTAGTGTATGTGTTTTCAAAACTCCATGTAAAATTAAAAAAAAAAAAATCCAAATATATTAATAATTTTAGTAAGCCATTATTTTATTGTTTTCGATATGTTCAAGAACTGTATATGAGGCTTTCCACACATTTCATTCTACCAAAAATATTATGAAACAAATATATTTGTATTAAATAAATGATTTTGTACTTTTAGAATATTTCTAAGTTTGTACAACTAATATTTATATTGACTCGGGCCTTTCATAAATACTGTAAAAAAAAAAATTATAATAATTTATCCCATGAAAAAAAATAAATAAATTTAACGAGTGACGGAAATGACAAATAAAAAGTTTTCTAAAAACATATGAATATTTTTTTTTTAATTCATCCCAGTTATTAGAAATTTATAAAAATATAATTGAGATACGAAACTATATTTGCATTATAGTCAGAATGGGATACAATTATATTTTCAGATCATTTGCAGAAAAAATGCATAATATATTCACCATAACTTCCATATAAAATATTTAAGTTTTTTAATTTAAGAGATTTATGTTCCTCTTACAAAAGGAGTTTTTTTTCTGTTTGCTTTTGCTAAGCGCCATGTTGTAAATTATCAGTTTTTAAAAACCAAAATATTAGATCTACAGAAAATAATATTATAAACTCCTTGTTTTTTCACCCGACTCCTCCTGAAGACCTCTTGAACGGATTCCACCACAGGTAGACCTCGGAGGTGATAGAGATAAGGACACTTCACGAACTTGAGAATTAATTCAATCCGGGTAACCCCTGACCTCCTGAAGATCCAGCCAATTAGTATTTCTCCCTACCCTTAGGCCGGGTCGTTTATACTATCCCTATTCAGTTACTACAAAATTTACTACACTTTAACAAATCCAAATAAAATTATAATAAGAAGAGTAAATGGACGGCACTCAGTTTTTGCATTTTCTACATAGTTTATATCGATCTAGAACCGTTGAAATATTACTAAGTAATGTGGAAAATGTACTTGTAGTGCCATGAAAACATGTAGATGTGTTGGTTAAGCTCAACACAATGTAAATGTAAGCCTATATTATATTTAGTATATAATGGTTCCACACAGTAAGAGAAAGCGTATATTTTTAACATGTTCCTTTAAATTGAAATTAATCTTTGCTCGTTTCAGGGCATAGATTTTTATATTATTCACTCCGACAATACTTTCACGTAATAATTTAAGTGTTTCGTGGAAGAAAGAAAAGAAAGAAGAAAAATGGAGGCTGCACTTCAGAACTGCGAAGACTTAAAACTGAATTACTCGTATTTATGTTCAATAAATTGATTCAACAATAAATGGATTTTTTGGTTTAAACAGCCAATCCTTACGGTTAACAACCAAAAGCCGACAATTCTTCCAAACGGATCATTCTTTTGAATAAACTTTTTTTTTTTTAATAATTTATTTATTGATATTTACAACTGTCTACACATATATACAACAAGTAAATTTGCTGTAGGTGACATAGTGACATGATAAAAACATGTGGAGAATCTACCCACTGATAGAACTCCAATAACATTTCTAGAGTAGAAGATCTCGAGGCCATCTTCTTTTCAGACGCCTAGGAGGATTATTAGGTAATGAAGGAGAAGCCAGGTTAGAAACAAGTGGATTTGGGTGGTTGAGAAGTTCATTGTGGAAGGAACGATATCTGGTTCTGGCCAAATCGGCAACATATGGAATATTGAGGTCCTGATGGATGACTTGATTTGTGACAAAGAAAGGAGCATTAAGGATTTTGGACTGTAAGGATTGGATTCTGGAGGAATTTGATGGTTTAGTGGAGCCCCAAAGCTCAACTCCGTATGTCCAGATAGGCCTTATAATAGTCATGTAGATCAGTCTTTTGTAATGGATTGGCAATTTAGACCGTTTGTCCAGTAAATGTTGCAATAGTCGGAATTTACGAGCAGTTTCTTGTTGAATAAACTTAATTTTGAAATTGATAGCAGTTATTACAGTTGTTACAGGTAGGCGGTCTTGATTTGTTCTTCGCTCATTTATTATCATTATTATTATTTTTATTTATATTTATTCTTTCAAGACGTTTATTTTATCTCTACTTTCTTCTTCTTTTTTTTCCCCCGTATTGTTTTTTGTTTTATGTACATCTCCTGAACTTTTTTAACTGTATATTTTACTTATTTAAAAAAAAAATTACTCTTGCCATTGTTACTTATTTTTTTATTCTTATCATTGTTTATTCAAGTTTATTTTATACTAAAACTATTTATATGTCTTCCTTCCTTTTATTTATATGTAATTTCTTATCACTTTATTTTTACATAATATTTATCCTAGCTTTAATTACCTTATCGTATCTTATTGTTGTAATATTTTCAGTTTTTTTCTTCTTTTTTTGTATCTTTTTAGCCCTGATGAAGCCCTGCAAAGTGGGGCGAAACGTCGGACATTAAAATAGTTTTAAACTATTTCTTCTTTTTTTTTTTACCTCAACCCTGACCATCTTCTTATATTTAGATCTTTACGGTCAACTATATATACAAATAGATAGCAGTTATTGTTTTATGTAGTTGTTCTCCAAAGTATTCTCCAAAATAAATCAAGTTAAGATGACCCCTGTAAAGGCTCTGTTTATATATTTTTGCGAGGGAGGTATATTGTTTTTGCTCTAGACTAGAGACTAAGAAAAGAGCGGGGAGACTGAAGCCCCTTGTTAGGGCTCACTCGGTGGAGCCACTTCACTGTTAATTATCATTTCATCAGGAGGGTCTCATCATCTGTCCCCAGCTCTCAGATCAATATTATTATTCAATTTTTTTTTTCATTTTTGTTTTTGTAAAAAAACAATTATAAACCTGATATTTACTTTTACTTTCTCCTAATTTGGAATAAATGAACAGATATTTAAAGAAAAATTTGTTAACCTCTAGTTGCCACAACATAGGAAAATTCTGTGTTGCTCTATAAATTTAAATAAATGTGTCATACAACGATTTGGATCTTCGAATTCACTTAAGTGAATTTTATTCTTTATAAAAGTTTATCCACAGATCTATTTTATTTAATTTTTATTTTTGAGAGCTGATCAATGATAAGTCACATTTTAAATTCTCAAGTGATACTAAAGCTTAATAGTACAAGAGCCCAAGAGGAGAAAAAAGGAAGTTATCTTACCCCAATTTTAGATTACTTTAATGAAAACTATGTATAATTAATAGTAAAAATTGATGAGTCTGCCAAGTATAGGTAGGGGGAATAAAAAATGGTGGCTATTTCAAAGCGATAGAAAAAACTAATTTTTCATTCGGAGCTCTATATCTTAAAAAGTAGGAACAACACAAGAAAACCTAAGAGAACGTCATTTAAAGAAGAGTAAATTTGCTAAAATTTGAGCCCTAATAGAGTTATTTACGTTAAATAGTTTTCGAGATATAGCTTTTTAAAAAGCAACATTTCATAAAAATGTTATATGGGACGTACTAAAAGATTAGTAGTTAGTGCATTTATTTTGAAAAATTTATATCTCAAAAAACATTTGACGTACAGATGTCTATTAGCACTCAAATTAAAGCTAGTTTAATGAGCTATAAAGTAGTTTATAATGTTTATCTTCGTAGGAGTAATAGTTTACATGAAATTTGCTAAAATAAATTGATTTATAGTTGTTTTTTTCGTTTGCCAAATTTATATTTATATATCAATATCATAAAAACTACTACCCCTACGAAGATAAGTGTCATAAACTACTTTATAGTAAGTTAAATTTCCATTATTTTGAGTGTTAGCAGACATATGTGCATCTTATGGATCTAGAGATATATTTTTTTAAAAATCTAACATTTTATACGAACAACTAGAAATTAACATTTTGTGAGTTTATATTGCCAAATATCAAAACTACTACTAATAAAAACTACTACTCCTACAAAGATAAAGATAATTTACTATTTTGTAGTAAATTTAACTAGCTTTAATTTGAGCGCTGGCAGACATAAGTACGTCCAATGGTTTCTGAAATAAAGTTTTTCATAAATCAAACTTATTGTCCGAACAACTATAAATCAATTTATTTTAGCATATATCATGAAAACTACTATTCCTACGAAGGTAAAGGTCATAAACTTCTTTACAGTCCATTATACTAACTTTAATTTGAGTGCTAATAGACATCTGTACGTCACATCGTTCCCGAGATATAGATTTCTCAAAATAAATTAACTAACTACTAATCTTTGAGTAGATTTTTAAGAAATTTTGCTTTTTAAAAAGCTATATCTCGAGAACTATTGGACGTAATAGCTCTTTTAGGACTAATAATTCAGAAAATTTACTCTTCTTTAAATAATGTACTCTTAGGTTTTCTAGTGTTGTTGGTATTTTTAAGATATAGAGCTCCGAATGAAAAATTAGTGTTTTTTAAGGTTTTGAAACACCCACTATTTTTTATTCCTCCTACCTATACTTGGCAGACTCATCAATTTTGACTATAAATTATACCTAGTTTTCATTAAACTAATCAAAAATTGGGGGGAGATAACTGCCTTTTTTTTCTTCTCGGCTCTTGTGCTGTAACGAATGAAATGAACGACTACAGGTGCGATGCTAGTCGATGAAAGGAAAAGTGGTGGAACTCACTTTTATTTTTTACAATATGGAATTATAACCATATTTCAGCATTCTCTCCGAGATGAAATAATGATGCAGCTCATAACTATCTTATAAGCAGCAGGACTTTTTTGGAATACCAATGAAATGGTTATGGTAGTAGGAACGTGGTGGCCCTGATTTGCACCACTTTTCTCTCCAGGCTATTATCAGTAGGGTTGGGGTTTATTGATAATACCCTTTTTTCGGTTATTCCGATTTTTTACTCCTATTTTCCTATATATGAAATATGTAGTAAGAATAAATGTGATCTTGTCCCTAACCCCCTATCTCTTTGTCTTTTTTTCTGCTTAAGTTATTTATCAAATTATTTATTATATTTTATTTTTTATTTCTGCTTACAATGAAAAATGGTTATTTATTTCAAATAAACTTAATCAAAGGTACTAGATAATTTTTTAAAAATTCGTCACTTAAGATTTACCAAACTATTTCTACCATGTGGCTTTATCAAACTATTTATACCACTTAAGCTTTACCAAACTACTTATACCATGTGGTAATTTGAAATCATTTAACAAGACTTGGTTTTTTTGGACACGTTTATTTTATCCAAAAAAATTAGAAATTATTCATGATCCCAATACCTATATGATATATATGCGATTATTTAATTTTTTCTAAATTATATTTGATATTCTCTCTCTTTAATGCTCCTACATCGATATTCTAATGAATATAAAGGGAGAGGGGGGTTGTAGTCAAAAAGGAAGATAATGAGTGAATTTCAATGAGTTTGTACTTACAAGTATTCTCTATTAAAATGCAAATAACGTTTAAGAGTCCTTAGGCTACATCTGATTATCCTTTATGTAAGTTTACTAATTCCATAATTATACATAAATTGACTATCCCCTGGTGTATCACATACATTTCTGATTAAGATGAAGTCTGTGGATTCATAAGCTTAAAATTGCCTGTTTAATACAACACATATTGCCAATTTACGCTTATGTACACATTAAAAAAAAATTAAATGGTGGATTCAACCGTCCTATGCACAATGGATATGTAATTCTGAAAAAAAAAAAAAAAATATGGACCATATTTTCCTAAAGTTGCTTCCTAAATAGCCATTTAATCAAAATATTATCGATTGCCAGGAAAATGTTTACACATTATCATTTTATTCTCAAAACGGAATATATACTAATAAATAAAAAATAAAAATAAACATAATTATAAAATAAATTACAATAAAATTCATATTTTAATCGACTTTCAAAAAATTGGTTGAGGTAATGGTTTCCAAATAATATGATGTTATATGATAATAATAGGTTTCCAAAATATCGGAACTATTTTTGGCAATGGTAGTCTTGCTATGTATGTGAAAAAAAGGAGGAAATTGTAACTCGATGAACTAATATTCACTCAAGTTAAACGTAAAAAATAATGATTTATTGGTGATAATAATGAAAAAAAAAATTTGTTGTTTTTATTCGCTGCTCCAGAAGTACAATTACACAACTGAAAAAATTGATATTTTACAGGATAAACAAAATAAAAATCATTTCAATTTGTTTTAATTGAATAACCCATGGATTAGGTTTTATTCTTCTATGATAGTAGTTTATGTACACTGTGAGTTACTACTGTAACCTTTAAAGGCATTTCAATTCATAAAATAATAAATATTATTAAACTATTATAAACCATATAAATACGTCATACATGACAAATTTTACATTTCTGGCGTATTAGGAGTACGGAAAACAATTAAAAATATGAAGAAAACGTTATGAAAAAAATTAACAAAATAGTATGATAAGTACAAAACGATTATAAAAATAAGTGTGTTTTTATTACAAAAAATATAGTAAAAATTATTTTTAAAATACTTAAGATTGTCTTAACAGGTTTTGTAGAGGAAGGGAATAAAAAAATAATAATAATGAAAAATTTAAGTCATCTTTTGGGTACGTCAATTATGAAAAGAGCATGTAAGTCGTTACCTTAAATGGAATAAATATTTAGCAGTGCAAAATTATACAAAGAACACTTAAGCCGTTGTAGCGCTTAAAACAAGTTCCAATCTTGTCATAAGCTGTTCAGTCGATTTATATAGTTTTACAATCGACTGAATTTTTGAGCCCACAAAGACAATTGAATTCCTGCCATATCCAATCCTTACGATCCAAAATCCTTTGTAAAATCCTAAATGCTCCTTACTTTGTAACAAATAAAATCTTCCATAAAAACCTTAACGCTCCATATGAAGCCGAAATATCCCAAACGAGATATTAATCCTTCTTTTTTAAACTCCTAAACCACACTAACTCATTAGTTTTAACCTCTAAATCTGAAAACACCCTAAAACGCCTGAAAAGACGATGGCCTGAAGACCTAATGTAGTAATCTTATCGGAGCGCTACCAATGGGTTTCTTTTCTATAAGAATCTATCATGTCATTATAATAGAATTACCATCTAATTTACTAAATGTAATTTTAATTTTATACAGCCATAAATTCGAATAAATACATTTTTAGAACTTGGAATTTTGACATAGCTTGTTGCTGCTGAAAGGCACTGAAATAAATATGTCCAAGGAATTAATTTTGTTAGCATTTTCTTATTTGTTCGTTCATTGTTCAATTTTCCTATAATTTTTTTAATCGTTTTCATAACGTTTTTATTTTTTAAATATTTTTTTAACCATATTTTTTATTACCTCTACCAACATTATATCACAACCAAGATTTTTTTTTTCATTTCTTGTAACTTTGTCTTACTGATCCTTTGACTGGTTAAAAAACAACTTGTCACTTATTAGATAATATACCGATTAAGGTTCCTTAATAGAACTTAATAAAGTTTTAATACTTTAACACATACTGTTCTATATCTATATATATCTAGTTAGTTCTTGTAACAAGTTACGACTTTTCTTCCTGAGAATAAAATATTAGAAGTTGTTAACAGCTCTAAGAGAGAACTTACTTACCTCAGAATTGAAGGATGAGGCCAAAATACCGAATGCTCCGCTAGAGACGGCACCTCTCAATTTCTGTGGTGCTAATAGGAAGCAAGGTGATGGTTTGTCCATCCAACTGTGAAAGCTACATCTACCGCTTCGTCTCTCCTTATTACTCTTCCTTCCTTTAGCTCTCAGCTTTACTGCAAAACAATTTGAACACCAAAATTGATATACACTTCCCTCAAATGTTTAACTGATATCTCACTTGATTTACCGGCTTTAACGTTTAAAAGATTAAATAAATAGTAATTTTTAAAAATTCCTATTGTTGTCTCCCAGGAGTCCCTTTTCCTATTAAACTTAGATTGTCACGTCAGGAAAATGAAGACATGCAGTCAAAACGCAAGTATGAGGAAATTGAAAACGATCTTAAGAAACCTTTTTTCAAATATATACAAATATATGGTACATGGTATTTTTTTGGTCAGACATTTAGCGAGATATTAAAAATAATAATAATGAAGATAATTGATAATATATCTGACATTATTCGTGTCATAACATAATTTTCTAAAATCGTATTGATATATTACTTAAAATAGAACAAAAAACATTCCTCTACAATCTCAAGGGGGTCGCTATAATCGAATTCCTTCTTTCTTTTCCTTCTAGACTAAACAATGTTTACTGGTGTAGCTAACCAAATGTTCTAAGGAGTGGGGCAAGTGCCGGGAATTGTAGTTATAAATGTAAACTAATATTTATAAAAAAAAATATCGGATTAAATACCGTTCTGTTGATAAAAAAAAAAATTGTTTATTCTAATGAGGTGAAGATTGTTCCCGGCTATACCTGCAACCCTCGCATCCAACTTATAAGTACATTTTCAATCCTAAATTCTCTAGACAGTTCCAGCAGAAGATAAATACAACACTACCCTTCGCTGAACGATTATCGGCCACTGTCACAGAATTAAAAACAGTAGCCATCATCATACCACAACATGACACGCTCCCCTGGACTTACCTACGTCCAAATGTAAATTGCCAACTATCCAAATACCGCAAACAAAATACAACAATGTCAAAATATCATGTTCTTAGAACTGCTACAAACTCTACCAGAACTTACCGCTTTATATACAGATGGCTCGAAGTCAGATAACGCAACAGGATCTGCCTTTGTGACACCAAACACAACCCATAAGAGAAAACTGCATCATCTCTCTAATATATATACGGCAGAACTAAGTGCCATAGCATCCACCCTTTACTTTTGCATGACAAATATACCAAATGGCAATATAGTAATAATATCGGACTCCATTAGCGCTCTTCAAGGACTAGATACAATGTATTCAGTTCACCCACTTGTTCAACGAATTCATGAATACCTAATAAGTCCAATGAAAGTTCACCCACTAAGTTGAAACCTATATAGAAAGATGTGAAGCCCTGGATTACATTAACCCGAAGTAGACGCCGTGAAGAAGTAATGATCACCCGACTCAGAATAGGACATACCCGACTGACACACATCCACCTCATAACAGGAGAGGCCCCTCCAAAATGTTCGAAATGTAATAGCAATCTGACCGTCAAACACATTTTTGAAGAATGTCATCACTACACATTAACTTTGAACCAGTTAGGGATACCAACAAATGTTCCAATGGCGTTGAGAAACGACGAATCTGTAATAGAAAAAGTCATTAAATTCATCCATCAGACTAACTTAATAACCAGCCTTTAATTATTATAATTATCTATTTATTATATTATTATAATTATCTATTTAGCTTGCCTTATTTTTAAAATTAGAACAGTTACTTATCTGCTTTTCATCATCCTTTCCATTATCGTAACGATTATTAAACAAATTATAATTGCTACAAATTTAATTATAATTGGTGCGGATTAGTACACCATACCAAAGCTTTGACTATGGAAAAACTAGACCTTACCAAAACCAACAACCAACGGGCGTTGATAACCAGGCTGTTAAACGCCCTTTCAAAACTAACAAACAAACATACAAAAATTAATTACATATTTTCCTTGATTTTTCTCTCCCGAGTGAATAATCAATCCATAAAAAAATGTACGCAATAAATACTACAATATAAATAAATCTATTGAACAATTGAACCTTAAAATGTTTCTAAGCGTTCTGAGAGTGATTGGTATCAGGATATACAATGTATTCATCTTTGTTTTTTATCAGGCCCATTTTCTCGTTATCTGAGAGCATGATAAGAAACGAAAATCAAAGAACTGAATAGACTAAGCAAAACAAAAACTAGAAACAAACAAGATAGGAATGTGGAATAACATCGAGCGCCTACTAATGCTCAACTCTCGACCTTCACCTCCTGATAGACAATGCGTGTACGATAGAACTCACCGTGCAAAACGTAATATCATTTATGACAAAACGTACAAATGTCCTAAGTAATTGATAAGTGGGGGAAAAACCCTATTAATTCACAGTATTGGAAAAATCGCTCTGTTTTCACTATTGATTAATAATATAATAATTATGTAAAATATTTTACCGATTTATTTTGAAATATTTTAAAAGTTCCAATTGTAAAAGCCATTCAAATGCAATAATGTTTAATTTTTAGGAGACAAAGTGTATAAATTACCACCCACTTTTTTTTTTAATCGGTGCGATTATCCTATATTATAAACTACAGCAATATTACACGATACATTATATATATATATATATTTTACTTTATACCAGATCGGCCTGGTGGGCCTTACATGGTTGATATATTATATATATATTTTTTTAACAGTTGATTATGGGTGGTATAGCCTCGTACAAAAGACACCCCTAACTATATACAATATTATTATTAAAAGAAGAAAAAAATAAATAAATAGGTAAGAATAATGCTTCTTAATAAAAGAGGAAAGTAAAATTAATAAAAAAAGAAAAAAGATATTGGTACACTTAAATAAAACAAACAATTGCTCTCTAACAGTATAAAGAAACAAGTTAATTTGAAAAAGGGACGAGAGAAGAAAATAGAAAAAAAAATTAATAATAATGAATAAATAAAATGAGCAATAATAAAAAGTAAAATAGAGGTAGTGTGACTATGAATTAATTTTATATTTATTAAAATTTATAACAGAATGTCCTGCAGCAGTCTGGGGTTCAGTCTTTGAGTTGAGGTTGGGTTTCCCAGGTTGTAGGTCACTGCTCCTTTAACTGTCGGCAACTGGGACACTATATATATAATAAACGATATAGAAAT
>NW_027106861.1:96812-103029 GCF_000696795.3 Halyomorpha halys | reverse complement strand
TACCTAACATAGAATAGCCATATCTCCCAAATAACTCATCGATTTTTTTAAACAACAAGATATAACTTCAACGTATTTTAGAAAATTTTGACTAGTTTTCAAGTAATTAGTGAAAAACTGAGAAAATATCCAAAATTGTGTTTTAAACAGAACTCTAAGAGTTCATGACGCAAAGATTTCACCTTTGCTGTAATAGAGAAGGCATGGTTTACTAATTGCTGAGGGGGAAATTGATATTCCCTCTCAACCTGGCTCCTACCATCAACAAAACTTTTATGGAAGCGGGACTTAAAGTTATATGGCACAGCTTCCTTGAATACTGAATAAGATTCATATTTACTTTATAGAATATTTGTTTTTTATATCATAATTTTTTGTTTTACAGGTATGTCTATGGTTAAAGGCCCTTAGTGTGTTTGTGTGTGTAAGAAGAATGGTGAGTAATTATTTTTCAATGTATTTTTATTTAAAACTACATTAACATTAGAACGGTGTGTTATAATTTGTCGATTTTTTTTATACTTGACGTTCTGGCTAAAGTAGATGTAAAATTTTTTGTCCACTTATTTTTATTTATATGAGTCTTTGTTTCGTTACCTAGATATTATAATGTTGCATAATAAAAATTATGAGGCCACATTTATTTTATACTATCAATTAGATATGGTCTAATCTCCTCTGACAAAGATCGATTAAGATCTCTTTAAGTTTCCTCTATTTCTTGAGCAAGTGTAACTTGATGTCAGTGATCTATTCGAAGGTTACTTGACGGTCATATGCGCTGACTATATCTGCTCAACTGCCGCTTGTAGAACTCAATATTTTAATAAGGTTATGAAAAATAATTAAAAATTTAAGTATTTTGAGCTCAAATTGTTTGAAAGCACACACGGAGTATTACTGCGTAACTTGAGCCATCAAACTTGAAATAAGATCTGGAATTCAATCAAAACACCAACCATAAAATATACGTTAAAATAAAATATACCATATAATAAGTTGTCCGGTATAAACTTCAAGAGGTGGCGCACTGGTGTGTTTTTTTATTGATTTTATAACTAACCAAAAGCAATGTTATCTCTTTTCAACGACTTTTCCTGAATTTAATAATGGATAATGCAAAAGCCATCTTGGCTTTTCCCAGAAGCATTTTTGTTATTTTATTTTCTTGTATTTACTAGTTACAAATTTTGAATAATTATACCCTTTTCAACTAATGCTAACAACTTGTTAAGGCAAACATTTTAATATATATGAATTTGTGAATCAATATTTGTTATATATGTAAATTACTAAATAAACAGTGATTTTATTTATTATTGAAGTATATTTGTTTCGATTTTTCATTATAATGGGGAAGAAAATCATTTATATCAACTATAAACAAATCAAATGAAAAGAAAAAATAATTTATACTTTGTTATCAACATGAACATGGGAATAGGTTACAAGTATACTGTTAGTATTATAAACATTAAAATGACGCAAACAGTTACAATTGGTTGTTCCAACATTCCATCGATCCTTCATAACAAGAAAAAATAAAAACGTTAAAATAAACAACAACTTAATTAAAAAAATAAACCCGACTAGGGAAATAACCCGATCTTATACTAATATTTCTTCAAAGAAACAGAATGTTATTGCTTTTTATGTTGATGTTATTGTTACATCTCCTTGAACATATCTAGTGGTTTTGTATATAAAAAATAATAAAACTTAGTATTCTAATCGGGTGCCTCCCACTAAACGCTACATCACTTAGCTAGTATGTTCAACCCATGTATCTGCGAATGACCATATAGAAAGCTCTTGCATTTGTACTTTTAAACATAAAGAAACTGCATTAATGTTTTTTCCAAAACATCAGTCTCAAGTTTCATTCAGATGTGGAAGACACCAGACTTAATGAGAAATAGTAGCACAGTATAGAGTAATTTCCGTAGTTGATTATATTATTTAAATAATTTGTTTTTCATAAATTCAGACTATTTCATTACAGCTCTCAAGAGAAAATAAATTATGATACGAAATGGGAAGTTTATATTATACCCTCCCTTGTTAAAATCCGATTTCTCAAAATGTTCAATGTTCATGAAAAAGATTTAACGACATTGTTTTCAAACCTTCCTTTCCTGAAGCTTAATTGGAACCTGAATTAATTGATTCAATTGAATTGATTAAGTTGAATATAAATTAATTGCTGTCTGAGATAACTGTGATGATTCTAGTAAAATCGACACTAATCCTCTCAGCAATACTTCCTCATCCGTTAAAACTTTGCTTGGCGTTCTGAGGCTACACTAGTTTCCCACTTTATTCGAAATGATGTAGAAACATTAAAAAATCAAGGGTGACCTTAAAACTGTCGGTTCTATCTTGAATAATTGAATTAGTTGTGCCATTTTTTATCGGTAAGAGAAAAGTTCACTGAACTATTCTTCCGTTTACACTTGGGCGCTGTTCGTTACGGAAAATGGCTTTCATGAGTGTTTTACCTCTAAACTACTGTTGTGACTCACCAAATACTAGAGTATGTTAAAGCAAAGGTGTAATGTGGGTGTCAGCCGCCCGGTGAGGAGACAAATTTTGCTGTCCCCTGATTTAACATAGATATTTAAAATTAAAAGACCAAAATATACAATAACTCTAAAGAATGTTTGGCCAAGAACAATCATATTTATCATGTATTATATACAGTGTAATGAGAGAAATACTTTATTCATCTATGCTGCCCAAATACATCAGGTTGCTACATACACAGCATACTAATCAATCCGTAATCAGACATATATAAATTACATGGTATAATAAAATAGAAAGAAAAGTTTTTTTTTCCATAAAGTTTCATTTTACAATCAATTTCAGTCTATACGGCAAATACAAATATTTCAATTCATTCCTTTTTTTCTTTCCCTTTTCTGTTCCTTCAATTTCACCATTTCACAATTTTTAATTCACCCGATCAACAAATTCATTTTCCCGAATTCACTCTTCTAGATCCCCTTCAGTGACCCGCTAAACAAATTCACTAATAGACGGCAATGTGAGATCAGACCATTAATGATAGTCACAGAAGTAGACCAGTTTACCAAAAAACAAACAAATAAATACATTCTACGAGAACAAGACTAACACATAGACTTAAAGGAAAATATAATAAAAAGCCGGTTACAAGAAACACTTGAATGGATTTTAAAAAAATAAATAAATAATAGTACTAATAAAATAAAATAATTTAAGGAATACATAAGTTAAAACACACAAATCGACAGGTCCACAAATTAAAATAAATAAATAAAACAATGAATAATCTCCGAGCTAATTCCCATGCAGGTGATGGTGTATGATCCCCAAGGAGTCCAAAATAATATTTTCTGCTAAGATCGCAATATCCCCGATGCTAACACTTAGGCCTTCTAAGAACCTCCTTGTTCTATCTCTCACGGTGAACTCTCTCTCCGAAGGTCTTGCGGAATTTTTCTTTAAGGAAAGGGACACATTTTTCATATATTTCCTTTTTTTCCCTTTCCACTCCACCTTCCTGTTCGAGGTCATTACTTTCAAATCTTACCGTCGGATCCAAGACCAGAGCCGTGCCAAAAATAAAAGTCATGAAATGAAATTGTTTAAATTTTTACAAGACATTATTATTTATTGTAATATATTGCCGCCACCTAAAAGTGCGGCCTTCCCTCCGCTCTACAACGCTACGCCATTGTATATTATTATTATTTATATTGTCATCATTTGATTAATTAATAAATCATCAACATCCAAGCGCCCACCTCTACTGATATAATATTTCCCTTAACGAAAGGCTTTTCTGTTGTAAAACAAACTTAATTGCTGGTCTCGAAGGTATCTGTATTAGTGCTAAACCTGACCATTAATATCGTTAATTTAAAATTACATTATTATTAAGAATGATAAATTAGATTGCTAATTAAATATTAATTTGTTTCACATTATGATCTTCCATTAATTTTTTTTCTTTCCAACCTCCAGGTCACAATAAAAACCAAATAGTGTTTAATCCGTGATCCCACCCGCTCACTTTTGAATAAATTTAATCAACATATTAAAAAACCTTCTTAAAAATAAATTAATTAACCGTTCCACCTACTACAAGCTAATTTCTTACAATTCTTTACCTCCTCGACTGTACAGACTTCCTAAAATCCATAAACCTCCCAGCAACCCCCTTCGCCCCATCATATCTAATATTAATGCTCCATCTTCTAAACTTAGCCAGTTCCTCCTTCCATCTCTTCAGTTCCTGAGCCATGACAACACTTACGACATCCATAACTCTTTCCAACTACGAGAGCAATTAATATCCCTTAGAATTCCTGCTAACTTCATTCTTACTTCATTTGACGCTGAAAGCCTCTTCACCAATATCCCCATCGATAAAGCATTCCAAATTGTGGGAAAAAAACTGGACTACAATAGATCCACATACCACTCTTAATTTAGCATCATATCTTGAATAACATGAACTATGTTGCAAATCTGGATATCTCACTTTTCAGGGAACGTTCTTTCATCAAACATCAGGTCTCGCCGTGGGAAACTCTCGCCCCGATCTCTCTAACATTGTGCTTAAATGACCTCCTTGATTCCGTCATCCCTTTATTCCATAACGACATTTTATTTATCAAAAAATATGTAGTCGACCTTTTTCTCATTCTAGTCTGATAAGATCTCTCATATCCTTTCTTCTTTTAACTCTTACCACCCTCGCCTTCATTTCACTGTTGAAACCGAAACAAACTCTTCCCTCCCCTTTCTTGACCTGCTTATTATAAAGAATAATGACGGCTCCTTGTTCACTGACTGGTATAACAAACCCACTTACTCCGGTAGGCTACTGAACTATTTTTCCCAGCTCCCCCACCATCAAAAAATTAATAATGGCAAAAATCTCATACACAGTTGCCTTTCTTTATCCTATCCCCAATATCACAACAAAAATATTCACCGTATAAAGACTATCTTGCTTTCAAATGATTTTCCACTTCACATCATAAACAAACTTTTAAACTCTTACATCTACCGTTCTACGCCTACTTCTCCTTCCTCTGTTTAACCTATCGCTTTGAACAGCCCTGATGAAGCCCTGCAAAGTGGGGCGAAACGTCGGACATAGTTATAAACTATTTGTTCTTTTTTGACCGCAACCCCGACCACCTTCTTATAATTAAAGTTATACGGTCAACTATATAAATAATAAAATAGTGTTTAATTTATACATTGAACTTTGGACCTTGACATGGATACTAGCTACGGAATTTCTTAACTAACATAATAAGAACTGTTTCTGTTTTTCATTTTTTGTATGAAATTTATTTTACTCTTCCATCAGTGGAACTCAACATCATCGATAACTTTAATACCATGCAATGCGAACAGACTTAGTTCTAACTTTACTATGTAAATGTACTTTTTTCGATAAAAATTACATGCCTAGCAAAAACTTGAATTGAAAATGCCAAAATCGAGAAAAAATTATGTTACGACGCAATTCACTAACGTGATGTTGGCAACTAACGTTTGGTTTGCACATTACACCTTGGTATGAGCGGACATGAAAGTGTTAACTGAACTCGTTATTGGTTTGCTCTTCTTGTAAGATCTATTTCCATTCCAGCTATTTACTTTTATTTGTAACAAATCTGATTGTACTTATTAAGGTAAATTAACCGAAAATGGTTAAATACAAAATATTCCGAATCCTACTAAAATAATAATAAATCCAAAAATTTAGTTATAAATATTTTACTGAAATTTAAAAGAATTCAGGGTGGTCCTGAGGGTATCACCTATTAATATCTGAACATGAAACATTCCTCTCATGGAAGCAGGGTGTGAACAATCCCAATTAGTATGTATTAAACAAACGAGATTAAATTGAAGGATAGTGTAATGTTTCAATCAACTAATTTATTTGTATTGTTGGCGAATTTGATATAAATATAGAAAATTCAACAATTATTTAAAAATTTCAATGGTTATTAGAGACTCCAAAATATTTTTAGTCTTTTTTTTTATACCATAGAACAAAATAAGAAGGTAATTTTTTTAGGAAAACTCAGATGGGTCCCTTAATTGGGGGAAAACCTGGTAGTTATGCGTGATTCTGACTGAATCAATACCTAGAATAATATTTGATCTAGAAACAGTAAATTCTTACGTAGTTCTGAATCTAAGAACT
>NW_027106861.1:79672-96762 GCF_000696795.3 Halyomorpha halys | reverse complement strand
TATATATATATATATATATATATAAACACCTAAAAGAGAGAAAGATCAATGGGACCGGGTGGCAGCGTATTAAATTACGTTTGAGAAACCTCGCAGCTGACACAGGCAGGTGGGATGTAGGTAGCACTTTTTCCTTTAATTGCTCTAACTCTTTCCGTTTTCAGTAGAAAATATGTGTTGATATTTTAAATCATGGAATAATAAATGCCAGATAATTTTATACTAACGGAAGAGTGTTTAATATGAAACGTGTAATTCATAAATAAAGAATGCATGAAATTTTAGTAAATTTATGTCTTACTTTTATAATCATGTACTGGCGTAATAATTACTGGCGTTTATTGTGACTGTTATAGTTATGGTGATATCCATTACTTTAAGTTTTTTTAAATATATATACCTATCAAAATTTATAACACATTTTTAAAAATAATTTTTATAATCCATGTTAACCCATTTAGCAATAATAAAGAGTGGTCTATAGTTATATTAGTAATATTAATTATAAACGTATCTGTCTTTATTGAAAAGTACAAAAATAAAAACATATATTATATTATTACCCGAAAGAAAATTATGTAACATTCATAATAAAGAAAAAATAATTATTGAGAAAAAAGATTCCAAAAAGTACTGCTGGATTATATATTATCTAATTTTCTCTTTTTTAGTTAATCTTTTTGAAGCCTATATGCCACATAAATTAGGTCAAATCCCTTCAGTACTATTCTTCATTTTGAAATTATTTCCCCAATTCATTTTTTATTTGATTTAAATTATAAAGGTTCACATAATGAAATACAGCTTACAACGTATAAAACATATAAAAGAAAGTAATAATACATAAGGAAAAAACTTAAAAAGGAAAAATAATAATACATAAGGAAAAACGATTGAAGTCTTCAAATGCAAAAGCAAAGGCTAACAAATTAAATGAAACGCAATATTTTTAATTAAAGTCGAATGAATATTAAACTTAAACATTAAATTAATTTAATTTGTTAAATGGAGACTGATACTACTCCATTTGTACTATATCCACAACGTTCCTCCAATTCAAGTATGAAGGAAAATAGGTTGGCGTGTGAGTAAACCAAAGTATTCGAAAAAATTAATACTGAACCTTTTTATACAGATCTCCAATTTCTTCTCATTTCTCGTTTAGGTTTCAAAATCTGATCAAAATCGAATTAACGCTAAAAGGTGTGATACCTGTTTGTACAAGAGCCGGGAAGAAAAAAAGGCAGTTGTTTAACCCCAATTTTTTATTACTTTAATGAAAACTATATATAACTACAAGTCAAAACTGATGAGTCTGCCAAGTATAGGTTGGGGGAATAAAAAATAGCGGCTGTTTCAAAACATTTATTTTTCATTCGGAGCTCTATATCTTAAAAACTACCTACAACACTAGAAAATCTAAAAGATCATTATTTAAAGAAGAGTAAATTTGCTGAAATATGAGCCCTAACAGAGCTATTTACATCAAATAGTATTCGAGATATAGCTTTTTAAAAAGCAAAATTTCTTTAAAATCTACTGAAAGGTTAGTAGTTATTTAATTTATTTTGAGAAATCTATACCTCAGGTACTATGTGACGTCTATTAGCACTCAAATTAAAGCTAGATTGATAGACTATAAAGTAGTTTATGACCTTTACCTTCGTAGGAATAGTAGTTTTCATGATATTTTCTAAAATAAATTGATTTATAGTTTGGACAATAAGTTTGAGTTTTGAAAAACTTTATTTCAGAAATCATAGGACGTACAGATATCAGTCAGCACTCAAATTAAAGCTAGTTAAATTTACTATAAAATAGTTTATAACGTTTATCTTTGTATGACCGGGTGTTTTTGATATATGACAAAATAAATTCACAAACTGTTAATTTCTAGTTGTTCGTATAAAATTTTTGATTTTTCAAAAAATATATCTCTAGACCCATAAGACGCACATATGTCTGCCGGCACTCAAAATAAAGGAAATTTAACTTACTACAAAGTAGTTCATGAGACTTATCTTCGTAGGGGTAGTAGTTTTTATGATTTTCACATATTGATATAAATTTAACAGCAAATATTATGTAAACTACTACTACGAGGATAAACGTATTAAAACATAGTCTAACTAAACTAGCTTTAATTTGAATGATAACAGACATTTGTACGTCAAATGGTTTTTGAAATATAGGTTTTTCAAAATAAATTCACTAACTACTGATCTTTCATTACGTTCTGTACAACATTTTTATGAAATATTACTTTTTAAAAAGCTATATTTCGAGAACTGTTGAACGTAAATAACTCTATTAGAGCTCATATTTCAGCAAATTTACTCTCCTTTAAATGATGTTCTCTTAGATGTTCTAGTGTTGTTGGTAGTTTTAAGAAATAGAGGTCCGAATGAAAAATTATTTTTGACGTTTTTAAAAAGCCGCCACTTCTTATCCCCCATACGTAGTATACTTGGCAGACTCATCAATTTTGACTAGTAACTATACATAGTTTTCATTAAATTAATAAAAAATTGGGGTGAAATAACTGACTTTTTTCTCTTCTTGGGGTCTTGTACTATGTCTAGGATTTACCCAATTAACTTCTTTTTTTCTTTAAAAAAAAATTAAAAAGAAAAAGGCCAGTGGATTTTTTTGATTCTGAGGAGAATTTTTTTTTCAAATATTTCATGAGTTCAAAGCTACCCTACCCTTAGCAGGCTCTGAGGTAATAAAAATGAAAAAAATATTTTAACAAAACTTGCATTTCACATGGATAGATAAGACACTTATTGCGTTTTCACTATTCTAAAAATAGATCATTATCAAACCTTGTGATATATTTTTGTTATTGATGCTAATGGTCTATCTTGTGTTATTGAGTTTCACAGCACACATTAGAATGATATTTACAAGCCTTGCAATGCATTAAGTAATATCTCTAATCTTTTAATGTGATAAAGTGTTAATACAGTTAGAGAATGAAATTACGATGTTGAATGGGCCCTATTCAAATATTAGCTGACACACAATGTTTCCTCATGATAAAAACGTATCAATTATTCACGGGTGGGATATTGGTTTAATCGACATTTCGGAGCAATGTTGCAATAGAAAGAATAATTAACAGAAGACAAGTATAAATGTATGGTTCGCGAAACTATACCTCAAGATAAAGATAACATTGAAAACGAGGAATCTCTGCTCTCTCAAGAATCTTTTTAATTAAGAACTAATTTAAAATATGATCTTCGATGTCAAAATTATTGTTCTACTATTTAATATTAATCACCTTCCTAGACCTCTCCTGGTATTTGATAATGTACTCCATATAGAACTCAAACTAGCATTGGAATATAAAGGAGTTCCCGTTAACTTGACCCAAACAATCCTCAGCCTGTATCGAAAAGTACAGGGAATAGTTAGGCCCAACAGCAATTAATCAAACCGAATCAGAATGGAAAAGGAAGTGAAACAAGGGGACAGCTTGAGCCCATTATTATTTGTAATATTTGTGGACAGAATAATATGGGAAGCTAAACTAAGGATCCTAAAACTGAAAGTAGGCATATTCTCATTATTGCAGAAAACAAAGGAACCTTGCAAGGAGCACTACGTTTTGGGAGGAAGTTCTGATCCAAAAAGTAATGACCATGGAGGAAGGTAATGTGATTTGTATAGGCTCGAATCTGGAACAGGTTGATGCGTACCAATATCTTGGAGTCAAATTACTAATGATGGGAGGTTTGATTCCGAGATAAACTAATGCAGCAATGGTGTACCACCAACTCCGTTAGGTAATTATCGGTAAAAGCAAAGTGGAGTTGAAAAGAAAGATGACGGCGTAAAGTCTTTATATCCACGCTGATCTATGCAGCTGAAATTTGGCCTATTAAAAAATTCGAGATCCGTATACAAGCTACTGAAATGAAATTTTTGAGGAAAGCTCTCGGTAAGTTCGACCAGATGAGAACTAGATTCGACCGAAAGAGATAAATAAGAATTAGAGAGGAAACAAGACAGAAAATATACATAGAAAAGCATTGACGTGGTTTAGTTACGAGTAAACATCAAAGATCAATAGGCTAGCAAAAAGAATTTGCGAGACAAGGAATGAGGGAAAACGACCAAGGAAAAAGTGGGAGAACCTCATAGCGGATCTGGCAAGTAACAGAGGATGAGGTCGCGAAGGTGTAAAATATTTAGATAATCCAGTATTCTAGTCGAAAGCTTTATGGCCATGAATTCTAATCAATATACCTATAAACTAGATATTGACTTGTCAATTCTATTTCCAATTTGGGTTGATAAATAACAATCATTGTAGTTAATTGCATATTATAAGTATTAAATTGCTTTTCATAAAGTAGTTACTTTTCATAGGTACTTTGGGTATTCAGGACTATCCTGAGATCACTTTTAAAAATACTCACGCAGCATAAGTAATACTTCATAGAGTACAAACTGTTTTAATGACTACAACATCGGGGACGCCCCTCTAACATGTGACACTAAGACGTTGATGGCTAATTTCTTGAGCTGACACTGAGTTAAAAAATTTTTTTTGTCTAATACATTTAATATTATTAATGGTAGTGTTTCTAAAGTATGAACTCACATCGGCATCGATTTAATTAAACAGTTTGGATTTATTCCTGGGTTTACTGTAGGGTTTTCGGATGCGTTGTTTTTGAAATACAATCGATCTTAACAGTTTATACCAAATTTTGAAAGAATTTAAATAAAACAAAATAACTAGCTCTGAAATCTCTTGAAGGCTCTTTTAATGAAGCCTTAATTACGAGTTTTTGCATTTTTTGGGCGAATGGATTGGAAAATGAGTTTTTGTCTCAGTGGTAGAGGCAAGGCATCCCTTAGAGAGAAAGCAATCTCATTTCCCGCAGTTACTTCAGCCTACAGAAAATTCAAAGCATCCAATGGGAGTGAAGGGGTTAACATTACTATAATTTTAACACTATAGTAAAGATACATTGTTTTGAAGATCGTTAAAAACGCTGACAATTGTATAAGTGGTATTACTTTCGCGAGGCAAATCAAATCGGGTCTGATTTAAAAATTGGCTTGAGACCTCTACTTCCGCGTTTCTTATCTTACCTTCAAGACTTAATGAGAACTGGTTCACATACGGCGACGAGAATAAAATCGTTCTAGGAAAGATCATAACACCAAAAATACTTACCTGCTCTCGAAATAACATAATTAGGCCCAGACCTTCAAAAGATTTACTAATATCGAGTAGAGTAAAAAAAGTTGTATCGAGCAACATTGCAAAGTTGACCAAAACTAGGTATCAGCGTGATTTTAATTATAAATATTTTATTTATTTATTATATTTTAATTACATTATATATAAATATTTTACTGATGCATTTATATTATTATTTTGATTTCATATATATTTTCACTGTTGAAATTGAAGTGAAATTAATTTCTTTAAGTAATAGATTTCTTAACAGAAATATAAAGAATTATGAAGTTTTTTATTTACACACAGCAAGATATCAGGTTTGCTAAATAAACTTTTTTTTTCAAGTACTTGTCTAAAAGCAAGCAATAATTCAGTATAATTAGAATATCCACTTATTTTGACCATTTTTATTATTACCTCAAGTGATTTTTAGTAATAATTGAGTGAATCAACTAAACCCTTAGAGGGAGGTACTGAAGAGACATGGACAAACAGGCCCGGGTAGGTTAGTTAAGGGGACAGGCATATCGAGTGCCTGACAGGGTTTCAAATATATCGAGTTTATCAGCCCCTCACTAGATTAGCTGGAATTGGGTCGATTCTAGTTAAGACCATTACTACTTTAACTTCACCAACCCGTCCTTTTCCAAATAATTGGAAAAGTGATCTTATCTATAGAGATCCTATCTTTTGATTGTATTACTGTAGTCTATTTGTGGAATAAAGATTGGTTTTTAAGTAGCTACTTTATTGTTATACTTCACTTGAGAAATAGCGGAACTATTCAATCCGGTTTAATATAACACTGTAACACTATGAAATATCTAAGAATTCAGTATTCTCATGAATAAATTGGAAATTCTCTAATTGAATTTGTTTTAAACAAAACGTTTATTTTGTCTGACTATCTAGTTTATAACTAACTACGGTTCTGTTCTATTCATGATCATAAACAGAACCATGATGTTTATGGAGCTGTATATTTTTTTGTTGCAAGCATTTTTTAAATATTTTTACGAATTGGGTTACTCAGATGCAAAATTTTATTTTGGGAACAAATAGGAAATTTGAATGATTTCGATGATAGTACATGCTATAGCAGTTGACATAAGTCTGTTTACATCGCAACACTTAACAGCTACGGCAGCAACTGTCGTGGTATAAAAAATATGACAGTTAACATCATGTTAACATTACCTGTCGTGGCAGTACATTAGCAGGATCAGGTCTAGCTCGATGAACGTCAGTTTCTGTCATGGTAGTGCTGCTACTGCCACTTAAGATCCATAGTAAAAAATGTATTAGTGATAAATTTTTATATTAGAAGTTATTTATTCAATAAAATAATTAAACCCAGGTCCACCATCTAGCAAATAAGCTATAAATGTACCCACAAGTAGAAAAATGTGAGGACCCCTGGGTTAACTGTTTTACAAGCTATATAACCATTTTTCGGAACAGCACATGGTTGCACTGCTGTCATTATCCATCGATCCCTTTCACATCACTTAGTCCTTCCACAAGCCCAAAATTTCCTAGAAACCACAGCCGTATCGATCCAAACTTCTCTATTCCCTACCGAGAATTCCCACTTCCCAACCAGAATTCAATTCCTTCCTTGATTCCCTTGGACAACACTTCCTTCTAGGTGCAGACCTCAACGCAAAAAATCAACAATGGGGAGCTAGAACCACCAATTCCCGTGGACGATCACTCCTGTCTGCTATCAATTCCCTTCGATGCAACATTCTTTGTCCCAATTCTTCTACATTCTGGCCAACCGATCCTAACCGTAACCCTGACCTCCTGGACTTCTTTATACACAAAGGCTTAGGCCCTCTAAACACTTCCCTTTCACGCCTCGATAACCTATCTTCAGACCATAGTCCACTAATCCTAACTATCTCCATATCCCCAATTCCTGTGCTACCTCCACCCTCATTCATAAGGGGCCCAGTAAACTGAAATTCCTTCCGCCGAATCTTAACAGACCAAATCGATCTTAAAGTTTCCCTAAAAACCCCTGAAAACCTAGATGACGCAGTCCATTCCTTCACAAACCTTATCCAACAAGCTGTTTGGTCTGCTTCTCACCCTATAATGTTCCCAATAAACGCAAGACAAATCCTCTACCACAACATCTCAAAGACCTCATCCAAACCAAGCGCCAGTACAGAACAATATGGCAACGCACAAGACATCCTCATGATCGTCGCACATATAACTATTACTGTAAACTCGTTACGAGAGAATTGTTCAACCATCGATCCGAGTCCTTCAATTCCTACCTCTCTTCCCTTTCTACTCATGACAATTCCCTCTGGAACATGACCAAAAGAATCCTAAAATCCAAACAAATTTCCCACCCCATCCGACGAAATGATAGCCTAGCCATTCACCTTTCTCATACATTCACTCCTCATCCTGAACTTCATACTGATCTAACCCAAACAATTGAAGAATACCTATCGTCACCAATCCCACTTTTCTTACCTCCTAGAGCAGTCACCCCTTCTGAGGTCAAATATCAAGTAAGGATGCTGACTTCTCAAATCCTTTGCCAACTTCCTCCCAAAGCTAAAATATTCCTTACTTATCTCTATAATTGTATCCTAAGAACAACCCACTTCCCTATCCTTTGGAAACATTCCATTATAATTCTCTTTCCAAAACCAGGAAAACCTCCTAATAATCCTGCTTCCTATAGACCAATCAGCCTACTTCTAATCCTCTCAACAATTTTTGAAAAAATCCTCCTTAAACGTATCCTATCCATCGTTGAATCACAGAATTTTCCAGCACATCAATTTGGATTCCGCCCTAGGGACTCCACAGTTCAACAAGGCCTCAGAGTAGTTGACTACATCTCTTCAGCTCTTGAAAAGAAACACAATACTGCTCGGGTGCCTTTCTGGACATAGCGCAAGCTTTTGACCGGGTATGGCATATATTATATATATTTCCCTCCGCTCCTACCTCTCAGATCGTTCCTTTCGAGTTCGCAGTGGTTCTGAGTACTCAAATATCTACCCCATCGAGGCAGGAGTTCCCCAAGGCAGTGTCCAGGGTCCTGTCCTCTACATCCTCTTCACTGCTGACATTCCTATCACTCCAGACACGTTCCTAGCAACATTTGCTGATGATACAGCTATCCTATCCTCCCATCCCGATCCTGTAACAGTCTCATCCAATCTCCAAACACCTCACCCAGATTGAGCAATGGTGCAACCAATGGCGGATAAAAGTCAATGAATCGAAATGCACCCATGTGACTTTCACTCTCCGCCGCCGCTTCTGTCCACCTGTTACTCTTAATAATATATCTTAATCTACCCAGATCACAGTGCGATATCTCGGATTCATTTTGGACAAAAGACTCTTCTGGGACCAACATACTAGACTCATAAGACAAGAACTCAACAGACGATTCAGCCAACTATACCGACTGCTCAGCCGGACCTCTCATCTCTCACTAGAAAACAAACTACTAATTTATAAGACTATACTCCGACCTATCCGACTTGAACTTTGGGGAACAGCTAAACCGTCTAACATCAAACGTATCCAACCTTTTCAATCCAAAATCCTTAGAACCATAGTTAATCCACCTTATTACGTTTCCAACAGAATACCACACCATGACCTACATATCCCTTTTGTCCTTGACCTCATAGCAACCATTTCTCAAAATTCCATATAAACCTTTCCAACCATCCTAATCCTTTGGTTCAAATCTTATCTAGTTCCACCCATCCGAACAGCCCACCTAGAAGGTTGAAACGGCATTATTAAAAAAAAAAAAAAAATTGGAGTTCTGGCAATGGTCAGATTCTCCACTCAAGTTGAGTGTTTGCGGATTTAGCGCACTTGCTCAGCCTCCACTGTCTCACTACCAGTGATGCGGCGAGAGCGATGCGCTGGGATCTTGTGAGCTCTGTTCTACCCCTCACACGTGGGGGATAGATTGGACTCAGGGATCCTCAGGTCGATTGTATATTAGAGTGTAAATGTGACTAGAGACTATATTATTTTATCATTATGTTATTTTATTTATTTATTTTTCATACAGATAGTTTAATTATGTTCATTTTGTTTGTATATATTTTAAGAGAGTTTTTTTTTTTAATTTATTTTTTTATTTTAGTATGTATGAGATCATTCATCACTATTACCTATTGCCCACAACTGTGTGGCAGATTGTTATATCTATCAATAAATAAAAAGAATTATTTAAAAAATATAACCATTTTTAAATTAATCAAATTATTTAAATTTGAATTTAGTGAATAGACGCTGATGCTAAAATATAAAGGCGAAAAAAAGTTTACTCTAGATTGTTTCTTAAAGAGTTTTTTCTCTCACTTATTTACCAGGTCAAAATCCCGGATGTTTGTTTGCAAGTTGGAAGAATGCCCGTAAAACGTCTTTAGTTCTTTATTTTTTCTTAAACGATTCTCTGGTGGACTCTAGCTCACTTTACTTGATTTCTATTGCAAATACATTATTTTCCTGTATTTTTTTTAAATAAAAAAAATTCCACATCACAGCCCTCGAAGAATGATGTCGTAATTGGAGGATTAAAATAAATCCTATCAAATCACCTTTACCCTTCATCGTAACCCTACCGACTGCCTTACAGTCTCCTTTAATAATGTTTATCTTTCCCCTGTCGAACATCTGGACAAACGACTAACCTGGAATCCTCACACAAGACTGAAAAGACAGGAAACTGCACGCAGATTCAGACTATTACAGCACTTACTAGACAAACGGTCTAAACTTCCAACTCATTACAAAAGACTGATCTACATGACAATAATAAGGCCCATCTGGACATACGGAATTGAGCTTTGGGGCTCCACTAAACCTTCGAATTCCTCTCGTATCCAATCCTTACAATCCAAAACTTCGTAAAATCCTCAATGCTCCTTATTTTGTTACTAATAAAACCATCCATAAAGATCTAAATGTTCCTTATGTAACCGATCTAGCCCGAACCCGTAAAATGTATATTTTACAATAATGTAATTATATTGTAAAATGTTTTTAGAGTTCTACTACTGGGTAGTTTCTCTAGATGCTGTATCATATCATTATCATTATGTCATTATGACCGAATTTACTTGTTGTATTTTTTATACAGTTGTAAATATCAATAAATAAAATAAAAAATAAAATAATTTTTTTTTTTAAAGAATGCTTGCTTAAGATTACTTAGCCCAGTACCTCCAGCAGATTTCTTTTATATTCATTGTGGAATGGGTTTTCAGCATCGCAACAGGCTTATTTACATTAGGTTTTTGTTTGGCTTCCATTCACAAACCGCATACCGTTGGTTATAAAAGGAGCCTGACCGAAAATCTACTCAAAGGAGAGGCTGATATGAGTTGGGAAGTGACTCTACCGTGAACTGAGGGCGCTTTGACGAGTCAAGTCTCGCTTGGTTGAACGTTTTCACTCTGGATCAGTTTGACTCCCAAGGTTCGCGAGCTAAGGCGATGGATGTTCTAGATATGACAAGAGTTTGTGGATGATGGATGACTCCAAAGCTTGTAGTTGTTTTAATATGTTTGTTGAACACTTGATGATATAGTATTGTAAAATATATTCTGCTAATCCAACAATGATCAAAGAGGAAGTGCAACGCTTTGGATAACCATTTTATGCATAAAAAGAATCTATTCATAAAAAAGACCTCCAGAACCGATGTTGCTCTCAAATAGTTTTATATTGTTAGTCATACAAACAGGGACTAACAAATTACATTCAGCGAAAATTCCAAATATTTCCCTATACGCAGGATAATTTCCTAAGTGGTACTAAATAAATGATTGCACTAATTAGGGTGATTTTTTATGTGATTCTACTTAAAATATTCAGAAACAAAACCTGTTCTCTGATAAACGATATTTATTTCTCAATAAATATAAAAGTTAGTAGGCATCGGGGCCATTTTCTTTTGTGACGTAGGCTTCGGAGGATCGTCGGGAATAAATCGTGGTGAAAGATTACGAACAAGAGGGTGATGTGAGCAAAGAGTTTGCAATTAATGAAGGCATATCTATTCCAGGCTATGTACTAAATGAAATATTTATGTTCTAATGAATAATTTTACTAGATTTGTTGATCAAAATTAAACATTGTGTTTTATGTTTCGTTTACAATTATATAATAACAACAATGACTTTTATATTACATCATTTTAATTAAACATAAAATTACAGTATTGTACTTCCGGAAATTTGTTTCCTTTACACCTCAACCATCTCGTGACTCTCTGTATGAATTCAATGGAGATTTTCAACCAAATTTAGGAAAAGTATTCAGGGTTTTTAACAATCGTATTTGAGACTTAAAACCAGTAATAAACTTAATTGCTCTATTATCGCCACAAATGGATTTAATGCTTAATATAAAAGAGACACGCTATTTACTAAGACCATAAATAATGTTTTATTGGCCCCTTCTTTACTTCTACACTGCGACATTATGGTCAAGTGATTGGCGGCTTATTTTATTCGTATATTGAGTAATATAATGAACTAGTTTAATTTTAATTATTATTGAATAAATTTATTTGTTATAATAATATATTTATTAGACTATGTAATTTTGTAACAATGTTTTTGGCAGGCATTTTGTCATTATATAATCATAAATTGGGAATAATTTTCAAAAGAATCATAATTAAATAATTTTATCTGTTTCTTAATTCATAATTAAGAATTAATTATTATATACAACTTTATTCTGGTTGTTTTAGTTCTGAGTGGGACTTATTTTTAGTTAATAAATATAAATGAAAACTATTAAAGAATTTGTTTAAACCATTTGGATTACATAATACCAACAATTTGTAAGTAAGAAATTATATAAAAATAAAAAAATGTTTAACAGTTTTATTTTATAAACATACACAACTCATTTCCATATATACAGGTCATGGAAGTATTTGTTACAATTTAAATTTTTTTTCCCTCTTATTCTCAAGTTGATTTATATATTACCTAGTATATTTTTCGGGGTCTTATATCTTGATTTTAGTGTCCAACAAAATATATTGATTGTTTATAAAAAAATGTCTATGCGAGAAAACATATTTTAGTCATTTATTCAACAGATCTATATCACATAAAGCAGTTATAAAAATGTTTATTTTTATTTAATTTTGTATTAAAATATTTTGGATGGTCCAATTGGTTTTTACTCGATAATTTTGATAAACATTTATTGATTAGGCATTAAGTTAAAAAAGAAAATTGAATATCATATTCACTAAAACTAACTAAGTCTGAATAAAAAAACAGTACATATTTAAGTCAGACAATACTTGGTGTCCATTTTTAGAAATTTCAATTTTTATGAAGTAACATTATCTGTCAAATATTAATTTTAATATCTAAAAGCAAATAAGGTTCTCAAATGTATGACACTATTATTTTTAATACTACATAATATATCCATCCTAACTTGTGAAAATCATCAGTTAGTTTTCTAAATTCGTTTTTATGAGGACCTGGAATTCGGACATCAGTTGTTCCTTTCAGCCAAAGATACAATATTTATCACAAATTTTGAGAATACGCCATGAACGAGGTTATATCGGACGCTCAGTACAATCAACATAAAATAATTTTAAAAAATGTACTTCCAAACTAGTTATTACATCGAGGGAGAATTATAAAATAATATCATTATAAATACTCTCATGTTTATTCGATGCAGAACATTTTGAACTTCTTAGTAAATATAAAAAAAATAATAGTAATTTCACTCTAATTTTTTATTGCTTTAATAAAACTATGTATAGTTCCTTATCGAAATTGATGAGTCTACTAGGTATAGTTAGGAGGAAAATATAAAAAACAAATTAATTTTTCATTAAAAAATATGTACAATAATTGAAAAGCTAGTAAAACATCATTGAAAGTAGAGTAAATTTGCTAAAATATGAGCCCTAATAGAGCTGTTTATGTTCAAGATTTCCCGAAGGACAATTTTTTTAAAAATCAGCTTTTAATTTTATGTTATGTCTTTTACTCAACAAAATAAGGAAAAATCAGTCGTTACTGAATTTATTTAGGGAAAACTATATCAGTATAATAATATAAACACACTCTCTTCTTTGTTGTCGCAAATGACATTATATCTGATGAGCTAAGTTTACTCAATTTTTTTTTGCAAGTAGAATTTATTAGTTTGATTTAAATCAAATTTATTTTTTTAAACCTTCAAATAAAATTAAATTTTCAATGTGGGAGTGGGTACAAAGCTCATTTGTTGTGCGACTAACTCTAAGAAACTAGAATCCGGCTGCAGCAGATAATTTTTTTCAATATCACTCTATCCGTGAGTCAGCCCAGTAGGTTCCAGTCAGCCTTATAAAGTGGGAACCCTTAATCAGATAAAATTCTATTCTGACCAAATCACCTCCCTGCACAACGGTTGGTCTAGTAACACTACTTTCGCGTAAAGCACTGCATCCCTAACTCTTTATGGGTTATAGCGGCACAGATTTAATATTCAATAAAATTTGCAATAGTGTATATTGCAATAATATAATTTATTTTCAAAATATTACATTTTATAATCCTAAATTTATGTTGAATAAAATCGTAAGAAAATTCGATATTGCGTTTCTTTTTTAGCTTGTGCTATCAAAGATTCCTTTTGAATCCCTACCAGCCGTACCACACCCGTACACCACGGTACAAATTCAACTCACCCAGATCGGAATCGAACCGACGCCGTAGCAGACTTGAGGTTGCTAAACTTATTTAAGATTTTATATTTAAAATGTTAGTGTAAACTTGGGATTATTCTCTAAAGAACGTGAAGTATTGGATCCGGAGCTAAAAATAAAAATATACTGCTGGACTCAAATAATAGTTATAAATAAAACTAGTTCTATAACTTGCTACTTATTGTTATGTAACATGTTTATTTAAACTAAGAATAAAAAAGAAATATTCTTCTGTTTCTTATAAAAATAGTTCTTGTAGCAGATTGAATCTCACATTTGTAGGAATTAATGCATTTCTATTGTGGACGGAGAGTGATGAGCTCTTAGGGTATTGTAAAGGCCGTTTACCTCAAGAGGACCTGAGGTTCATTACCTTTAGCGGTCGGTGTCAATGATTAAAGGGCTCAATCATTAATGCGTTTGCGTCAGAGCTGGTCGATTGATAGCAACGCAACTGACCCTAACAAGGGTTAGCGTCTCTGTTATTGTACAACCTCAACAACATATCGTGTACTTTATTTATAATATTGTATAACTGTGCTGTTTGTTGTACTGGAGAGCGCCGCCGGGCGTGCGGTCGGATCGTGAGCACCATGTTGATTATGTAGCCTGTTGCATCTCAATCTGGCTCTCTGCCATCTGGGAAATTAGAACGGAATATTATCTTGTCTAATTTTCTTTTATTCTTTTAATGCATTGTACTTGCGTGTATGTAATGCATGCTTTTAGTGTTTTAAGTGTCAAATACATTGATGAATTTTTTGAGGTCGTTGTGCTTAAAGACGTGAAATGTTTATTTCATATCAAACGAGTTTTGAGATATATAGACATTTGAATTGAAAATTGAACTTTTATGCACACCTTTGCTATGTATACCTGTTGTTCATAGGGATTCCAGGATAATTACTGAAGGTAATTATACAAATATATATTCTAATTAATTAAAATTATTTGAGTTCTACAAAACTATTATTATTGTTATTTAATTCCTTTCAAAAGACTTTTGTGTTTACCAATTATATATCTTTATATTTATAAAATGTTGTTTCCATTCAAAAAATATAATATGGGGTGGTATCGAGTAATATAATAGTATATAAACTATATCAAGGAACAAAGTATCTATTTATATGTGAGTGCAATAAAATAAAATTATAAACTGATTGAATTATCCAGATAAATATGGTTCGACATAAAATATTTATTACATTATAAATTATTATCTGATATATCTAAATAGCTGCTGAGTTGGGTGGTGTTTAGTGACGTATTAGTCGTTCTGAGAGTCCCAAGTCCCAAGTCCTTCTAGCTCGGTTTTTTCTTCTGTGTTTCTGTTTTCTGTGTTCTGTACCCGCTGTTTTGCTTACCAGTTTCCTTCTCGTTCCTAGGTGCGTCACCACCTTTTCGGTATCTTATTTCTCATTGGCTATCAAGAAGAATAAATGGATTTTGACCCTTTAACATCTTTTATCCATTAACTGAGGTTATCAGGGAGATTAAGGGCGTCCCTGTGTTGACAGGTATCCTTCCCGGGACAGGTATCGGCACAGCTGTGGCTAAATCACACAGTCATTTGTCATATCGGTATGGTTTAAACATCAATATATAGCACCTTGTTGGAGCAAGCGAACTACATTTCTCAATAAGCTATTTTTATTGGTTTCCATGTTATTTAAAAATATTCTGGCCGTCTAGAACTATGAGAAAAATGTTGGGTACCTACCATCGCTAAGTTTTTTAACTGATGAATTTCTGAAAAAGTCTCCAAACATATTAGGAATAGTCGAAGGAAGATGAGATTGGATTTTTTTTAATTTATTGATATTTACAACTGTATAAAAAAAATACAACAAGTAAATTTGATCATAATGACATAATGATATGATACAGAATGTAGAGAAACTACCCAGTAGTAGAACTCTAAAAACAGTTTACAATATAAGGTCACGAGGCCATCTTCGAGATTGGAATTAAATTAATTTTGCTATCTAAATGCATTCATGGAGGAAAATATTTTGAGTGTACTTGCATTACGCTCGTACTAATGAATAGAACCAATCTCATACTTTAAATATACTATATGTATTAATAATCGTCATAAATTAATATTAATTATATATTTACCAATGTGATATGGATCAAATAATTATATCCTAGTTTTAGTTTAGTTATTTATAAGACTAAATGTTTAAGAGGAAAAATCTAATGTCAGTTTTATGCTCTTTTCTTCGATGTTAATATGACGCTTGAAAAATTATAACAATTTATGTTATGGACCGCCCATAGCTCAGTGGTTAAGACACAGCCTTACCAATTTGATGTCTATTGGCGGTGTCGGTTCGAATCCGGCCTGGGACGTTGACTTTTTTCATTGAGTGGCGGTCCCACAAAATGAAGAACTTTGACCCCCAACCATGGTAGGCAGTATAGGACTCCAATTTGTAGTCTTGGCCGAAAAACAAAAAAAATTATGTTGTGCTATCCGTTTTGCATAAATAAAAATGTTACATTTTCAGCTAGGCGCTCTATATTTGATTTGTTTATTTGTGAGTTATCTATAATAGTTATAGTTAATACATAGCCAATATAAATTCTGAAAAAATATGTATTACTAATTTGACAATATTTTAAATTATTTATGATTAACTAATTTATAACAGCAGTTGTCCATTTCAATTTTCCTATGAATTTCGCTGTTATTTATGAGTTTGATTCATTTTAGATTTTCATAACTTGCAGTTTACAATACTCTGTGTCTCTACGCAATTCTCTTCTAAGCATCAAGACTGTTGTGTAAAAAAACAAACAAAAAACAAAAGACTGAAATCAATTTCTCAATTTTATGAAACTAACTCTTAAATTTTTATTTTATTTATTATTTAGATTTATTTAAATTAGGCAATTTTTTTTAGCAAACTGAAACAATTATAATTAATAATGCCATCAGGAAAATTAATCTTTTGTTTTATTTTAGCTATAAATACATTTACATTAGGAAAATTAAATATATGTATTTTTTCCGATGGATGATAGCTGGTATAATTTATAGAGATTATTTGATGTATTTTTATTATTGAAATGTATTATGATTCACAGTGGACCGAATAAACTGTTGAGAACGAGAAAATTCAAACAGAATATTTA
>NW_027106861.1:63410-79612 GCF_000696795.3 Halyomorpha halys | reverse complement strand
CGTAGTCAAAATTAGTCTCTTAACTAATTTAGAGTATAATTATTTTTTTAAAAAATAGACTCAAAACCTAGAGAAGAAGATCTAATTACAAACTGTAGTGAATTGTCTTTTTCATGTTATTACAAAAACAAATATTTAATAGCACAGTGGTAACGTTTCGGTGAGTTGGTTAGCATGAAGCGCAGTGTTGGGTATTGGCAACCGACAGTGGACTATTTTTCTCGTAAATGAAATATCTTTCAAACTTAATAAGTACTCTGAAAAAAAAAATCAGACAAAAACTAAAAGTCGAAGAATGTTGGATTTTGTGAGTTCCAACATAATCTATATGATATAACAATTATTGAAGATTAGGGTTCAACATTTTTTCCCATTTTTTTAATTAATTTTTTTTTTTAAATGAAAGTGGTTGTAATTAGTTGTTCTAATCTTGCAGAGCGCTATCTACACCTATAAGCGGAGAAGAGTTATCTAATAGTGCACTATCATGAACGTTGAGGCCTCATCAGTTACTCATTGGTCCTTATCGCCGCGCTAAAAGGGTCGCCTACTGTCAATTCCAATCGTTGGTTTATTAATGACTCAGAAACAGGGTGCCGTCCTATCTATTTATCATTTTGGTTAGAGAATAGGCATTTTAAATTTATAACTATTTCTCTTGCTTTCTGAAAATACTTATGAGTAAATTTAAGCTTGCAATTTTATATTGTTTCTCCAAATCGAATAAAATCCATTTTTAAATTTTAAAAACTTAAACTCTTAATAAATTAATGAAATTGGAGCTATCTTTTATACGTATTGTATTTTTTTTTTTTATTCTTTTTAACAGGATAACTCTCTCGAGTTGCTAAATACTAGAGTTTAATAGATGAAGATATACTAGAGTTTAACATCGTACAAAAGTCCAGTAACAAAAAAGTCAGTAATTTCACCAGTGCAGTACAGTCAATAGTTCCCCAGATACAGTTTTTAAAAAGCAACATTTCATGAAATATATACTGAAAAATCAGTAGTGAATTTGTTGAGGAAAATACTACTTATTTTTCAATATATATTTTATTAAATTAAACTATCTAGGAAACTATTGAACGTAAAAAGCTCTGTTAGGGCACATATTTTAGTAAATTTACTCTACTTTAAATGATGATGTGGGTTTTCTAATGTTATTGGTAGTTTTAACGATATGAAGCTCTAAATGAACAATTATATTTTTTAACGTTTTGAACAGGCGCCATTTTTTATTCTCCCTAATTATACTTGACAGACTAATAAATTTTTACTAATAATAATACCTAGCTTTCATTAAAGTAGTAAAAAATTGGGGTATAATATTTAGGGGAATAACTGACTTTTTTCTTCAATTGGGCTCTTGTTCTAGCTTAAATGAAAATGGCAACCAAGGAAAAAAAAATGTTTTATGGAAGATAGATTAGTATGGTATGTACTAGAAAAACTCAATATATTTGGCCAACACTGATTCTAAACAAATAAATCAATTTTTTCTCCATTATATTTTAGCCAAAAGCTTATAAGTCAACGGTTTGTTAGTTAATATACGTTTAAACACAGAAGTTCAACTCCCAACAGTTAACAAAGATATTTCCAACGACTACAAACGATTTCACAACTCATTACGAAAAGACTAGTACTATGCTACGACGCTCATGCCAAAGAACAGAAAGCTCAAGAGCAGATGGATGAGGGTGTCTCCTTGACCAACTTCTAATCGAAACTTCAAGATCAAAAGATTATAGAGACATATAAGTATGTATTATAATTAAAACTGGAGGGTATTGAGTGTTTAACAACAAACATTAAAATATAGTTTAAAAGATAAGATACATGAATATAAATGAAACAGGAAGGATAGTAAATATAAAAATAATTTAATAAACGGTGAGAATTTAGAGAAACGAGAATAAAAGATATGACAAGAAAGTGGGCTTCTGAAATGCAGAACAAAGTGAAAAGAAGTATTATGAGGGTTTTATTATGTTCAAAATGTGTCGATGTGTAAGGGAGATACAGTCTTTATCAACTTTATGATTGACGGAATTCTCAGTTAAATTTATGTAAATGGACTCCGTGATGAGATGTTTGGTGTGGTTGGGGACAGTGGCAAGAATGGAAGGATTGTCGAAATTAAAAGTATGATTCAGGTTTAATATGTGTTCTGATAATTTAGATGCAAGTGGATTACAGGAGTTAGTATAATCATTTACTATTTGAGTTTTTTTACCATACCCGGACCACATTCCATTCAACTTAAAATATATTATTTGATCATAATTTGAAGGTCCCGAAATGGAATCTCCTAGTTACCCAAATATGAGAAAATAACTTGTCAACCTGCTACTGTTTATAGAGAACCATATTCTATCTAGTCAAAGGCTTTTTCTTCAGTTTTCATCAAAGGTCCTGATAAAAAAAAAGTTTGGTAAAACAGAGGGAGTACCCTAAGAGGATAATTAGATTAGCCTAGCCCCTAACTACCGATACTCCAGCTTCTTGTTATACTCCCCATTATAAGGCTACTGGGTTAAAGAAGCTTTAAGTTGCTAACTGGATAATTTAAGCAACTAATTACCCCTTTTAGCAAAAGATTAGAAAGTAAAGCTCACATAGGACTCTTAGGTTTTTAGATGTTATACTGTAGCGAGTTTCTTCTCTTAAATACCGTACAATAATTGGTAATTAGAATCATTTTTGTTGTAATTTGATACACGCTTTCCAAAATGGTATTCGACCTAACATTTTGTATATATAATCTTTATCACATCAAAATCCTAGAAGAATGGTATCAAAACTGGAGGATTAAAATAGATTCCGACAAATCCCATCATATTACTTTTACACTTCATCATAAACCGGTGATCTCCGGCCCTGCAATATCCTTAAATAATTCTCCATTTATACTTGCCAATCAGATCTGTCTAGGACTAAATCTGGACAAACAACTTACTTGGAATCATACAAGACAGAAAACTGCTCGTCTCTTAAAATACTTACTAGACAAACGAACTATACTTCCAATTAATTACAAAAGAATCATTCACATGACATAAAAAGGGCTATTCGTACTTTTAAAAATGGGGTTTATGGCTCGCCATCGACTACCTCCTCATCAAATATCACTCCGAGAACCGTTATGAAGAGAATAAAAGTTAACAAGGAAAAAATAGACATGCAAGATTCAATAATATATTTATTTATCCAGATGGTCCAAATCGTTGATTGGATATTCTGCTAAAACCGAAAGGAGTCTTATATTGCCGCTTTATAGCTCTGAAAGTAAGTGTACTTACTCTCGCTTCATATCATTTAAAAAATGAGTTGTGAACCTGAAAAAATTGTTTTCTATAACTCCTAAGCGATATTTTTTTTTTTAATTTATTGTTCTTTTTATTTATTAATATAAGGTAATCCAGAGCGAAGGTGATGTTTGCCTATGCAAATTAACTGACCTCTTAGCAACATTCCTAATATCATCATATCCAAACTAAAATATATAAGCTGATTTCATAGCAATAACCAATATTAAGAAACGTACAAAAATAAAATAAAGTTGTGAGAGAAAAGGAAAAAAAATGTATATATATTTTGACTCGATAACGGTAAGTAACATTGATAAATGTGACAAAGATGTAAACAAATCAAATTAGTTATAAATATTCCTACATATCTGTTTTCTTAAGGTAATCCAATATTTCCGGAATAGGGGGCTGTTATAGTTTTAAAAAAATGTCCATATCGTATTGCAATGTCAAAGCAATATAATATGGACATAACGAGTTATGTCCATATCGTATTGCAATCCAATATGTTTTCAATAACTTCCTAAAATAATTTGAATTAAATACCATTTTATTGAGAATAAATTTGTTTATGAAACTAACGGAATCTATAAAAGTTAGTTCTTATCACAAATTATTTCTCATGTGATCAATATGCTATTCGATTCTTATTTTTATTTTTGGATGGAATGCTACTTGTTTGAATATTATTCATGGCTGTATATCGGCCAAGACAAATAAAACCTGAATACTGATGAGGTTAGTCTGTGGGATAAAGAAACCAAACATGGTCCTCCGTAAAAAAAAAATACATTAAAGAGTAAGAACACATCTGAGGTATCCACAAAATTATTCAAGATGCCACGTGAGCATTAATTTAAAATAATTTTATTCAATAAGTGAAACACTGTCAACATCTATACAGATTTTGTTTTGTTCTTTTTTCTACTTTTATATATTTCTGCGTGAGTGTAGGTGTTCTTTCTTAGTGGTAGTTTAACAAAGTACATTTATATATTTCCTATAACGGTACGGACATAAAAGTTGTATTTATCTATGTGTAGGCATGTACTATTAAAAGCATAAGACATGACAATATTTTACCACATAAAATTAATACAAACCAATTTTACAATATATTAATGGTAAAATGCTATTAAAGTAGGGGTATTCATGATCTTTAGTTTAACATGTTAAACGAAAAAACTTATGTTAAATAGAGAAATATTTCCTTATTTTACCACGTTAAAACGATATAACACATAATATGGTTGAGAGTCTGTTACTAGGTCTGTTAAATGGAGAATAACGTCACGCAACAGACATCTGAACTCGTCACCGTTTTGTTTGTTGTGTTAGGTTATCTTCTCGTATTTTGTGCTTTGATTATGTTAGTATTAATTTGGATGTTTTTAAAACTAAAGCAATGAATGACAATAATAATAGTGTAATGACAGTTGTCAATTATCTCATTTTGATTCTGTCCTTACAACTCAGAAGATCAAAAAGACACTCAGATGCCAAACTGCCAACAGAAGGAAAGGTTATAAAGCAAGCTGTTCAGAAAATCCGCTAGGAGCTCCTATGCAGTTATCCTTTAACATGATTTGAAATTGGGCTGCTCACAATCCTATACTTATAACATTTAACTAGGTAAAACATTTTACATTTAAAACATCATGAATACCCCTATAGTATGCAGACCGACTGGCTCCGATAGAAACATTTCACAAATGGTAAAGCGGTTAAGCACGGATAACGATCTATTGATTTAATGTCGAACCCTGATTATCTGCTATTTCTCTTATCAAATTAACAACAACCAATTCTATTGATTGACTCTGTGTTAAAATATATGATATTTATATTTTATTACATAAGACAATCTTAATTGACATAAAATTCAACTGTCATAATAAAAACCATTCCTAGTCGTTATATTAGCATCACCTTAGTATCTTGACAGGACCTCAACAGAACAGTTCTTATAGAGGATTACGATGGAAATTCATAAATCGAATAGCTGCTTATTTTGTGACCATAGATTATGAAATCAGCTGAGACCTATAACAACCAGGTAAATTGTGCATTGTCTACCTGCTCCGAACTGTCATAATCCAGGATCCTGAACAATGACTCATAATTTACCTGGAGTGTAAATTAGGCTTTAAAGTGTATGTAAGTACGAACCGCATAGGCCAAACTGGTCCTAATAGTACAAGAGCCGGGAAGAAAAAAAGGCAGTTATCTCACACTAATTTTAGATTACTTTAATGAAAACTATGTATAATTACTAGTCAAAATTAATTAGTCTGCCAAGTATAGGTAGGGGGAATAAAAAATGGCGGCTGTTTCAAAACCTTCAAAAAACACTAATTTTTCATTCGGAGCTCTATATCTTAAAAACTACCAACAACACTAGAAAATCTAAGAGAATATTATTTAAAGAAGAGTAAATTTTCTTAAATATTAGCCCTAAAAGAGCTATTTACGTCCAATATTTTTCGAGATATAGCTTTTTAAATAGCAAAATTTCTTAAAAATCTACTGAAAGATAGGTCGTTAGTTAATTTATATTGAAAATTTTGTATCTCAGGAACTATGTGACGTACAGATGTCTATTAGCACTCAAATTAAAGCTAGTTTAATGGACTATAAAAAAGTTTATGACCTTTACCTTTGTAGGAATAGTAGTTTTCATGATATTTGCTAAAATAAATTAGTTTATAGTTGTTCGAACAATAAGTTTGATTTATGAAAAACTTCATTTCAGAAACCATTGGACGTACAGATGTCTGCCAGCGCTCAAATTAAAGCTAGTTAAATTTACTACAAAATAGTAAATTGAGTTTATCTTTGTAGGAGTAATAAGTTTTATCATATTTGACAAAATAAACTAACAAAATGTTAATTTCTAATTATTCGTATAAAATGTCGGATTTTTGAAACAATATATCTCTAGACTAATAAGACGCACATATGTTTGCCAACACTCAAAATAAAGGAAATTTAACTTACTAGAAAGTAGTCTATGACACTTATCTTCGTAGAGGTAGTAGTTTTTATGATATTCACATATGAATATAAATTTGGCAAATGAAAATTTGTCGGAACAACTATAAATCAATTTATTTTAGCAAATTTCATGTAAACTATTACTCCTACGAAGATAAACATCATAAACTACTTTATAGCTCATTAAACTAGCTTTAATTTGAGTTCTAATAGGGATCTGTACGTCAAATGGTTTTTGAGATATAAATTTTTCAAAAAAATTCACTAACTACTGATCTTTCAGTACGTCCCATACATTTTTATGAAATGTAGCTTTTTAAAAAGCTATATCTCGAAAACTATTTAACGTAAATAACTCTATTAGGGCTCATATTTTAGCAAATTTACTCTTTTTTAAATGATGTTCTCTTTTCTTGTGTTGTTCCTACTTTTTAAGATATAGAGCTCCGAATGAAAACTTAGTTTTTTTAAACGCTTTGAAACAGCCGCAATTTTTTATTCCCCCTACCTATACTTGGGAGACTTATCCATTTTGACTATTAATTATACATAGTTTTTATTAAAGTAATAAAAAATTGGGGTGAAATAACTGGTTTTTTTTCTCCTGTTGGGCTCTTGTACTATAAAGCTATATCCAGACTATGCGTCATTCCCATGCTTCTTCACTTGCCTACACCTCGAAATTTCCTTTTCAACAATAAGGTGATAATGTGGAAAAAGAGAAAAGCATGTGAATAACTCACAGTGTGTACAATGTTTTCTCTTTCTTACTGATCTAGGATTTTTTCTTTTTTTTTATAAGTATGAACCTCCCTTTCCTATCCTAATCTGAGCTTGAGTGCTTGATATCGCTCTAAACAATTTTAGATAACATTGCTTACTTTGGGATAATCCCAGCGACAGGTAAATGGCGTATTGCTGAATTCCTGAAGTTGTAAATAACCTATGTTTGCCGATATAATCCGTACAATTTAATATGAAGGATTATTTAGATTTTATAAATGAAAAGTTAATTTTTTGCTGATTTATAAAACTTCAAGCAGTAGAATATACTTAGATCATTAGCCGACTCAGTTTAACTAATTTCATTACTTTATTTTAATTATATTAATCGTTGAATCAAAAAATTGATTTTTTTGTCGTTTAAGGGACAGCTATATTTTCTAAAATGTAAAAAATCTATTAAATTCTTGATTTTAAAATTATGGTTCATCCATTAATACTCTGTATGTTGTTATTTTAAAAAGTCTGGTGCAGTGCTTGTACACACAACATTCACTTACAAACCTACTTACGTCCCTAACATTAGTGTAGGTTAATGGGCTTGTGTTCAAGTAAACGCTATTTTTGTTGTTTTCGGAAACGAAATCTTAACATCAGGGTACGCGAAAATTCGGATTAAAAAAATTGTTTTCTATTAAAATTCCTACTTCAGTGGTTTCTTGAGTCGGTATTAATAAATATAAATTTTATGTTCTAATGAATACAACAATTTAATAAAAGATAAAGACGCTGTCATGCAATCAGTAAAGATTAAATGTTTTTTATTCGTAAAATTCATTATTTTTATATTCATATTATATTTATGCATTGATCATGTTTTTTTTTAATAAACAAAAGGTATTTTAGAGGATGATTTTTTTAAAAATTTGGCATTTAGATTATGTCAATGAAGTTAAGACCTTTGTGGCATTAAAGAGCAATTAATTGGTCATAAACTAAATGAGTTAAATTAAAATCGTTGCAGATTTCTGAAGAAAATATGAAAAATGAGAAAAAACCATTCTGTTAACAAAATTAAATGTACTTAAGAGAATTTTACTTTGAAGGATAGGCCATTTTGAAAAGTAGGCAATTTAAGCTTATATGAATGATGATAACACCTAACATCAAGGCCTACGTATTTGTAGGCTGATGTATCGAATGTAATTAAAATTTTTAAAGCCATTTTCAATAAAATAATTAAAAAAGTTAGAAGTCGAAGCTGATTTAAGTAGTCCCATTTCAGGCATATGCGTACATAATTTAAGTTAATAAATACAGTAAATATGTAATATCAGTTAGGTGCAACTTTTATTTTTTGAGCTAAAGCATCTGAACTGAACTTCTTGCAGTTACAAACCATTTTACGATACTTAGTTATTTAGGCACAGGATAGCATAAAACATAAATATTCCGTTAAAAACTCAGATTAGAAATTTTTCATGATCCCAATACTCCCTCTTTCATAGTAAAAAGAAGGACAAGTTTATAGTTATTTTTTATAACATTGAATTATTATGGGTCATTGTAAACTAGATAGCTTAAATTTTTTATGAATTTTAATATGTGCAAATCCTTCAGCCTATGAAATAGTTGGAGAACTATTATGTATATGAACAAAAAGTCATATAAAATAAACAACCCAACTTTTATCATCATTCTTCTAGACTGTCTCCTTCTACCAGTATTATTATTTTTTAAATTATTGATAAAAATTTCAAATTGATTTTAAATTACGATTTTACGCATCTTCATGATATTGCAGAAGTGAGCATGTACTCGTATTTACAGGAATGCAAATAGAACTCGAAATCTAAATATACCCGAGGCAATCCTAAAATAAAATTCTGATTCCTTGCAATATTCGCCGGGTTATTCTTGACCTACTAGCATCATTCGGTTTAGCTTATGAGGACATTTTATAGTTCATAAAGAACGATTCATTTATAGGTCATCAGAAGATCACAATATTTCGTTTATGTTAACTGATAATCTTATACCATCACTCATCATAGTAGACCGTATTAAACAGTACTGATAGAATGGTTGTTTGTAGAAATAAATTTTAAAGCAAATGTAGTTTATTTTTTATTTAAACTTCCTTAAGTACTCCGACTAGGATAGGAAGAGAGTTATCAACCTATTCTATCCAATGCAGGAACGTGGTGATCCCGCCACAAAATAAGTTTTAACGCCCTCGGGTGAATTGAACCTGCCCCACTATCAGCTCCCGTCCTGCGTGATTCATCACCGACTCGACGCAAATCTCAATTTAGCCCTTTTATATACAATACCATTAATATGAGGAATTGATTTGTTGCTAATATAAAGAAGATTTGTACAAATATGCCCAAAATGAATACAAAAGCTTGTAATGTTATAACTAGAACTTTTTCGCACTTGAAATCAATACAGGAACATTTACCTTTAAATTTGAATTTCACTGATAGACTGTGTGTAATATATAATAGAAAGATGGCCAAGGTACGGACGGTCCAAAATAAATCAAATAGTAATTAAACTGTTTATTCATAATTATTATTATTACTATGTATTCATAATTATTTATATATGTATTTATAAATATTTTAATTACATTTTGAGTTCTTTTGACCGCACCCGGACCATGTTCTTTTTATATATCTATATTTTAAACTTTACATAACAGTATAATTAAAAATTATATTTCAAACTTATATTGCTATTATATTAACATTTGATTCACTATTTGACCTTGAGTATTTTATTTATTTTTTTAAATTTTCTTATTTTGACTTCAAATCAAAAATTAAAACACAATGGCAGTTAATTCATTTATTTTTATCTTGGACGTAACGGGGATATTGTATCTCCTCTTTAGTATCTACAAATTTAAAATTTAAAAAAAAAATAAGCTTTTTTTTAGATTGCATTCTAGACAGTAAATTAATTCCATTTCCAATTATTTAATGGACAAACTTATAGATAAGTTCTTTAATATAATTTTGCTTAATTATCTAAATTTCCCTAGTATTTTTGCCTCAGCCAATAATACTGGGGCAAATTAGGTAATTAAACAAAATTATGTTAAAAAGTTATCAATTTGTTTGTATGTTTGGTTGAAAACTTTGATATCACTTTTTTGAATCTTAATTGCATTGCCAATTAAGACATGAGAGTCTGCCAGTCAGATCATGATATCAAAGTTTTCATCTGATAACGTCGATTTTTTAGCATAGGGTTTCGGGCTAAAAGTATTTCCACGTTAAAAAAAAAGTTTTAATTTTTGACCTAAAGAAAATATATAAATAAAAAAGAATAAGGAAGACAAGAAGATAAATAAAAATAATTCTAGTATATTGGGTGGTTCTTTTCTGAATATTGTTAATCGTAAACCAAGCCCTTATTGAATTGTAAGGGTTATAACAGACTTCTGCACACGAAAGTTATCGGCGGGAGGTTGAGAATGGGTTTTATGTCCGTTTCACAACTTCTATAACGCAGTTGACGTATTATCCGGATGTCTTAAATGGTATTAAATTTGGGATGAAATCGAAGTCAAAATTTCGTCTATTTCGGATGTTTTTCGTGGTTTTATGGCTTTGCGCACTTTTGTAAACCCTGAAATTGAGTTTAGGGTGGAAATTTGGATGTGAATTAAGTTGGTGTTTGAGGAGTTCCTTCTATAGGTCAATGTTTTTCTTCCTCATAATTATTTTTTTCGTTTTGTTTTTTTAACATGTTGTCCCTTTGATTTGCTTAAAAGGGCTGAACATTTTTGGGACGGATTTGAGTTGTAAAAGTGCTTTTTGGAAGTTTAAACTTTTCTCTTATGCTCCTTCATCATGGTTGGAGTTTTTCGAGCAATTATGAACTACTAAATCATTTTTTCCCCCTAAACAAAAATTAGAAAAAAATATGCCATAGTTCTTCTCCTCAGGCCTTTTCCAGTATTTATTTATTGTAGTAAAATAAACCCATTTCATTTAATTCTAATTAGAGTTATTCATGGAATATTTTGTTAATTAACAAAATGGTTGAAGCGTAGATACAATATTGAAACAAATATACGTATATATAGTTGACCATAAAAATTGATATATAAGAAGATAATCAGGGTTGCGGTCAAAAGAGAAACAAAAATAATTTAAATATTGGAAATATAAATAAATTATGGAAATATATAAATTTTGGAAAATAAATAGTTGTAAACTATTTTTGTTTCTCTTTTGACCGCAATCCTGACCACCTTCTTATAAATTTAAACAAATACTGGATGCTTGGTTTAACAAATCATTATTCAAAAATTTCTGATATTAATTTTATTGTTGAGTCTTTTTAATGAATTTTAATTGCTGACTGGTCAGAGGATTGGGAGAAAAATAATTTTTTTTCAAGTAGCCAAATATTAAATACTTTAATAAATATAAATATATTTTCCTTAATTATAAACTCATGTTTCGTCCCTTAGATTCGTTCATTTGTATATTTATATTTAATGACACCATTTTATATTCAAATAATGTGTTATAGGCTTCTTGATGAAGAATTTAATGAAATGAAGGCAACGTAAAATCCCTTTTCAGGTTAAAAGTCCTCTTGAATAATGTTTGGCAACGAAAAATTCAAATAATTTATACTGACAATCATTTTAACAATTTTACAAAATAAATAAATTGCTTATTATGTATGTTTGGGATTTTTAGAACCTGTTTCACGCTTTTTAGTTTTTTTCTCCTAATTTTAAGTCTAATTCATGCTTCATTGTTGGTTATATATATTGCTTGGGCGATTCTTAGCGATAATTTTATAATCTACTACTATTCTTCTTCTTCTCCTTTGTATTTACTATTTTTTTCTTTTCCGTAGTTTTTATCATTATGTATTTTCATGAGTTTGGTGTATTTCCTCAATGCAATGACGAATATAAACGTGTAGGTGGGGATGGTTCGGGCCTAAAGGTTCACGACCTGCTTTTGGAAATTTATTCTCTTTGATCTTCATATTAATCATTCAACTCCCTAAATGTCAAGCATGAGTTATATCAATAGAGTGTATCCTACAGATAACTTTTTTTTGGCAGATCGAAAAAGCCAAATTTGGAAAATAAGCTAAGTTATAAAGAAAAATCAATCACTAAATTTAAATGCTCTATGTAACAATTAATAAACTAATGTGCTGCTATTTTGTTTTTACTATAATTAATAGATAAAGCAATCTTACGTTAGATTACATAGAGAAACCAATACCCATGGTATTTAATAATGTTTTGTCAAGTTAATTGAAAATTTACTATGTCTGATTCTTATGTGAAAATTATTTTATAAAGCAGTAATCGAAAATCGGTAAAAATTTGAAAACTACAATTAATATCACCACCAAAGCGTAATGTTTTTAAAACTATATTTTATCTTATGTAGAATATATTTCATTTTTTAATAAATAAATTAATTTTCGAAGGTTAAAGAAATCATGCACAAAAATAATGTATTAGTATTTAATTAGTTATTATTGGTACTTGTTTGTCTAAAAAAATAAATATTAATAATTGGAGACAAAATTATAACTTTTTTTAGTTACAGCCTAGAAGTTGGCATATCAATAAATTTACAAAAATATAGTTCGTAATTAACTCATCAGTATTTTCCCTATTTAGACCCTCCTCATAAATAAGGCATTGTAATATTTTTTTTTTTTAAATAAAAAATCTAACATTATTTCAACGATATTATGGTTGTTTCCCGTCATTCTTAATGGAAGTTGTTAATCAATTTATTTATGTACTTCCAATTTCTTGGTATTACATTTATTAACATGTAGTTTTTTAGACAATTTTAATATGAATGGTAAAAAACTGCTCATCACATCAAAATCTCTGCGGAATAAAATCTGAAATAACTAAGAATCGTATTGAAATCAAAAATAAAATCCGCTGACATTACACAAACAACATTGTCTTGTTTATTTTAAATCATTTAATAATGTCTGGACTAATTATCAAAATTATGTTACGGATGAAGCTATGCGAAAATATTTTGGAAGGTTTTTCCTTGAAAAGAAAACAAATAGTACAAAATAAAATTTGTAGGCTTTGTTTAAAAGTATAAAATAAACCAAAAAAGATATCCAATCAACAAACAGCGTTTGTTTTGAATAAAAATTATTCAACTTAAGGTTAACCTTGTATGTTTGCTGGAAAATAACCAATAATTCAGTTGTGTTTCTTAAAATAAAATTCTCTTGATGGTATACCAGGATTTAAAATATAAATCTTTTTATTGAGTGAATTGTAAAATTTTAACTTTTAATTGGTCCTTTAAAAGTTGCAATATCCTGAAGAAGCGAACAGAAGATAAAAGAGAAGCATAAAGCGATGGTTACCCCCATCAAGATCGGACATAAACAACCTACAAATAGGCCTCAGCCGGGCTAACTACGAAGTGGGCATTTGCCAACACCATCCAAAGTATTCTTGCCAGCATTTCAGCATCATTTAAACTAATCCTACGTGTTATAAAATCATCTTCACATCTGTCAAATCAATTCAATGTAGAGATCTGCGAAATCGTTGCTTGGTCCTCCGCTGTCAAGGGTCGTGGAGCTTTTCTTCCTCAGATACAGAAATGCGACCGCAGTGTGGTGAAAGATGAACAGAGAAGATACAGAGGCAATCGCTATTATTCACAATTATTATCTACAGACTACCATATGCACCGTGCCTCCTAGAGTATCCTTCGACAGCTCTGTGGAATAATTCTTAACTCTAACAAAAGGATATGTTTATGTGCAATATGAGAGGGTGGGGGATAGGTTAAAACTAGAGGGGAATACGGTAGATTGGAGTGTCTAAGGAGATTTCTAGAAATTTGAAATAGTCAGACCCAAGGCCCTGATAGTTTTATAATAGTTATAATTTCCAACATTATTATAAAGTGTGTGATGGGTGCTTGCAACTAATGAAGTTCTTGAAGGGTTGTTATAAAAAAGGTGAAATCATGGGAATGCCATTGTTCAGGTTTAGGATTTTATTGCTGCTCGTGTGCAGTCAAAATTTATTATTTAAGCATCTATATATTAAACAAGTTACCTTACAATAACTCTCAGACAGTAGCTTCCACAACTTCTTAGAGTCCTCCGTAGTTTTCCATGCCAATGCGAAGCCCGTCATTGTTCCATGAGACTGAGTAAGAGAATTTACTTTGGTCTTTATTTTATGATCGCTGATATTGATATTTATTTATTCTCTTATTGTTCAGGGCAGTATTTTTCTATAATAATTGATTAGTAATAGGAATAAATGATCACGGTAAGTTAGATAACCCTTAAATATGAACCTAAGTTTGTGTGATCTAAAGAATCCTTTCTTTTTTTTTCGATTTAACACCGTATTTATTTATTTAGTTTAAAAATTAAAAGCAGTGACAATTTCCAATTGTAATTTATTTATTAGGTATTAATTGTTTTCAGACATAATTAACATAGTAATAATTACAAAATATTATATTATTATCAATAACAAATAATGGATTATATTTTGAAAGGAGACTCATTGAGTGTGATGTATTTATTAGAACAGAAATTTCCGTATATTTTATATGCCATTTTACCCTTGATTATTTACTTTATGAAATACACTAATAACTTCAGCATGAAATAAAATGGATCAACACCTCAAATTGGTGTTGTTTTTCTTTAACCGCGATATTTATTCACAAATGACATTTGATATAACAACCAGTGAATGAGATGTATTAATTTTGAAAATTTCATCAGACACACGAGAGAGAGCAGTACCCAGCGGCACCTCCTACAGACGTGAGATAAAATTTACTTATTAGACTATAAGTTCCTCTTCAGTTATCTACGTACGTTAATGGACATTCTTGTGGCCATGGCAATTATGAGTGTTCAGATGTCCTTTTAATTTATCATGAAATCGTTTGTTGTCGGCTTGTGTGGGTTCATTAACAGTTGGCACGAAAAGCTCAGTATGTAAAGTAATGTTGTTGAAGCACCATGGTGCTTTTTTAATTGTTAAGAACATTTTTGCCTGAATGATTTGAAGTTTGTTCATATTGTACTGTTTTGCTGTTCCAAATATTTGTAATGAGTAAGTTCATATTGGTTTCAGTAAGTATAGATTTCTGTTTAAATTTAAATTTTGAGTGTTTTGAATAGTATAAAAAAATATGAAATATTATTATTAAAAAGATAATATAGTAGTTTATAAACGAGTAAAATTGTTTTAGATTCATTGTTTTAACACATTTAAAGTGAACGTTTGATCACTCTAATGAAGGAGCTTGGGATGTTCTACAGAATATGGTGCGCAGTTATAATTAATTAGTTTGTATATTAGAGTTCTATTCCAAATAGTATCAAAGGCATTGCCAATGTTTGCCAAATCCGTTTCTGTTTGCTGTCTCGATCTAGTTTGTTAATGTACATATATATGATATCCAATCATTAATAACTTTCATAATTTAAGTTTAACTTTATTCTTGCTAAATCCTATCCAGGTCTATTGGGGTTCTAATAAATGATTTATTTAATTAAAAATAATACGTAATTTCATTAAATTAATTAAAGTTTAATACCTTGTCATTTATTAAAAAAAAGGTCGTTCAAAAATATACATGTACTGCTTTTACATCTATTGCGAAACTTAATTAATTTCTTCCTTTTACATAATTTATACAAATGTTAGAGTCTGTTTGGTAATACTTATGCCTCGACAGTTCGTATAGTCAAAATGATGTGCTTGCCAGAGATTTGAAATTTCATCACAACATGCTTGATTGTTAAACATTAATTACGAATGGCTTCAAAGATATTCAAGAGTGTGAAATGTGACATTGTTCTAGATTAAGTGGAGGAAAGGATAGAGAACTATCACTTTGAATCAAGGGCGACTTTAAAGTCTTAACGCATGAGTCAACTACTTAATGGGATTTAGTCTACATTCCTCTTGAGTCGCGAATCGACCTCTGTCATTGGAAATAAAGTATCGTAAATAATGTTGAATAATACCGAATAATATTTATTTTTCAAATCGATACTTGAGATGTCAAACATTTATGCATTGTTACATCAAAACATATCGAAATTGAAATTATTATCTACTTATGCTAATTTTATCTTATCTTTATATAT
>NW_027106861.1:52693-63360 GCF_000696795.3 Halyomorpha halys | reverse complement strand
TATGCATATTATTTATGGGAACAATAAGATATATCTTAGTATAGATATAATAATATTAGGAATGTGTCCGAGATTGAAGGTGAGTTAAGTATGCATAGGCAAACATCACCATCACTGTGGATAGCCTTAACAAGAGCTAGAGGATAACAGTTTTGAAATCTTTAAAATAAAACATTAATCCTGTATAACCATGTAGTTAATCATGCATCGAAATTTCAAAATGCTATGAATAGCAAGCTCCGTGTTGGGGACGTAGATGAGTGGTCCCCAACCCGCAGAAGCCTACGTACCACTCCCACTCCTGACTAGAGCAAAAGGAGGTCCTCCCTGAATAATTTTTGAAATTTATGTTCTTTAAAGAATATTTTGAGGCACTCCATAGTACCTTTTTTAGGCACTTCGCAGTGCATTGTCGTTGTTGATTGTTGCTTAAAGGCGTAAAACCCTCTGGTCATCAACCCCTATGGCATGATAAAGTAAAAAAAAAAATAAATAAATAAAAAAAATATTAAAAAAATAATAAAATAAGTAAAAAACATAAAAATCGAAGAGGAGTTATAATTTATAAAGAAGGCGATGTGCTTTTAAAAATTCAAACACTCGTGTAATTTTAGCTTCCTCATCTGCGAGAGCTTCGGATAAATTTGGGGTCAGTTCTATCCTATTTATTGTTGGCAAATAGTGAGTAAACTCTTCAAAAATATGTCTAATCGTAAGAATGGACTGGCAATATTTGCACGTTGGAGGTGGCAGTTTTCTGATCAGGTGAGAGTGCGTGAGGAGAGTATAACCTATTCTCAAGCGGGCCAGAGCAACCTCCTCCCTGCGGCTGTTGCGGTAGGATGTCGACTATGGTTTTACTGATCGTTTTATTTCTTTTAATGTACTCGGAGAGCTTTCATCCTACTTGGCCTGCCATTTTTCTAATATTTGTAATTTAAGGGGTGTACTGAGTTCTGATGGGGTAAGAACGGTTTATAAATTAACTTCGCAGTGCATTTATATGTCAAATCCTTTCAACTAACACTCAAACATCAGGAAATGTAAACAATAAAACAGTTCTAATGGTGAATCCTTAAAATATGTATGTTCCGGGCCACCCAAAGTCGGACCAACTCTTCTGTCGTATATACTGAATATAGTAGTTTGTATTAACATAATAATTTGTTATAGGAATCCAATAAATGGTATATTTATAGTCAGGTTGTAATCATTACCTCTTAACCTGATTTGTTGTCCATACAACTTAACTGAGTTAATTCTCCTTCTTTCCGGATTTTGGAGGGAGAGGAAAGGGGTTTCCCTATATTATAGGGCATTAGGTTCCCTTTATCAGATCCCTTATGAAAGGAATCGCTAAGAAGCCCTCCTATGCTAAGGGTTTTGGAGACAGCTCCGAGGGAGGTCATTGGGGTTAGGGATAGGCCACTGAGCGATGAGCCCACGCTCTGATACGTCCTCCCTCCACTGCCGTCATTATCTAGGTCAATACTCCGTCTCCGTTTCTTATCTTAATACTTAAGTCTATCTGGGCACTTAGCTATGTCTGGCTACTTAGTTTTAATTCGTAGGAGGCGCTAGGTAGGAATCTGTCGGACCGCCTTCTATTCTACTCTCAATCTAAAAACAGTTGTAAATAAGGATTAAGTAATAACGAATTTGAAAAATGATTTCTTATAAAGATAATTAAATTGCCTAAAAAGGACTTAATTAGAAAAATATTTGCAAAGATGCAGCGAACAATTTCTGTTTTGAACTTTCCTTCTAAAGTCCTGTTGTCCACTTCGGATATTTTATTGTTTTTTAGTTACTAGAATAATAAATCATTAATTCAAACAATAAACTTACAGCAAATAATTTTTATACTGGACAATGGCACAGACATAACTGCAAAGAAATTCGTGTTTGTGGGTATACCTGATATTTACTCGTGTGTCCATTTTTCATGGGATACTGCATATACAAAGGTAAGACATATTACCATACGAAACAGATTTAATTTATTACGAATAATAATTGCGTATCGTATAGTGAGTATTGATAAGAATTTACCAATAGTTCACAAGCACATATAGAAGTGGCGTAGGTTATTATCGCCCGGCGCAAATAATACATTTGCCGAAATAATGTAAAATAAAGTTTCATAAAATTATTCTACTTATTTTATTCTGAATAACTTTTCATCGTTAATAAATTATTTGAAAATAATAAATATATTTTTTTTAACTCGAACTTTCCAGGTTTAATTATTATCAATTATATTTTCAAAAGCTAAAGTTTGTTCCTCAGAAAAAAATAATATAGTATTACGATAGGAAGAAAATATGGTTGGGGGGTGCAGTCAGAAACTAACACTATTATACTTTACTACAACTAATAATACTAGAATTCTATTACTAATCTTGCATATGTCATTAGTTATATATATTTTCTTGCTCTCATTTTTTTTCTTTCCATAACTTAAATTTTTAAATGATTTCTATATTAAAATATTCATGTTTCTTTGTATGATATAACTTTAAATTTTTATTTCCTTAATTATGTTATTTTACTTACATATTTAATTAGCTATATATGCGTTTTATTTTCCACTTCTTTCATCACTTAATTTTTATTAATTTTAATTCAGTACAATCTTTTATAATAATCATTCTATTTATATATATATATATTTTTTGTATACATTGGTTGTTCTCTTTTTCTTTGTTCTTAGCCCTGATGAAGGCTAGAAATTCTGGCCGAAACGTTGGAACATTTAAATAAGTTTTTTCAACTAATTTTTGTTAGTTTCTGACCGCACCCTCAACCATCTTCTCTTCAAATATGTTATTCACGGTCATCTATTTTCTTATCAATATAGTATTAAATTAAAATAAATTTGAGCACTGGCATGAAAAATAGCAAAAATATAAAAATTTTATTTTTTATGGAAAATACAAATCAGGTCAAAAATGTGGGAGAAACAGTATATTAGTTACTCAGCATAAGGTATTTCGCAAATCACGATTTTTTTGTGACTACTCTCTTTCCCAAGTTAGTGCCTCAAAATTTTGGCAGCTCTGATATCTGAACAACTAATAATTTAATCGTCTAGCGATTAGAAAAGTTATTCTTAATATTAAATTAAATAAAAATTAAAAAAAAAAAGATGTAAAAATATTTTTTAATTCATCCCCTCTTTTGTGTGTATATATTTTAAGAGAGTTTATTTTATTATTTTATTTTATTTTTTTTATTTATTTATTTTTTTATTTATTTTATTTTAGTATGTATGAGATCATTCATCACTATTACCTATTGCCCACAACTGTGTGGCAGATTGTAATATCTATCAATAAATAAATCTATCAATAAAATTCATCCCGATATTTTTAATGTTTGTCTAGCATGTCAATTTGAATAAAATGACGAATCATGTTAAATATTCTCTTCATAAAGGAACAAGAATTTATGGGGGTTATATATCTTTATTACTACCAGAAATACAGCAGTTTAAAAAATATTTTGTCATATTCCATGGCATCTTATGATAGATAAAATGAAGATGTAGCATTTGAAATATTGCCGCTGGGTTATTACATCGCTTCTTCTGCCAACATCGATTTAATTTTCATCATGGAAAGCAAACATTTACAGGAACGCCAATTTTTCTCAATTCATGTCTATATAACTTACAGCAGCCCCAACCTTTAAAAAACGTTTCATGATAGGTTTTTTTTTAAACATTAATTTCACTATGTTTTAGTCAACAAATTAAGATATTTATATACAAAAGTTTCAGTTACAGTTCCTTTCCTATTCATGTTCTAAACAATTGTTTAGTCATAACTGTTATTATAGAATACATTGTAAACTAATTAAAATCTTAAAAGACACAATATTATATATTGTGATAGGCTGGAAAGGAACACTTCTTTAAAGAAGTGGGCAAGCGTCAAAAAACAGGTACTATGTTGGCTCCTAGATTATACAAGCATCGGAGAGGTGTCAATGGATTCCTTATAAGTTGTAGAATGAGAATTATGCACACTTATCATTGGTTGTAAGTTGAACTTTTGTTAAAGAATCGAGATCTTAGCCATAATGCCTGCCAATATATTTAAATTTCCTAAAGTTGAACTATAATAACAAAATCAATGGGTTATATGTTTAATGTTTAGTTTATAGGATGGGGATAAAATATTGTAAAAACCTAATTGCTCACAACTATAACGGAATTTGGAGATATTCAACATGGCGGCCAAGACGGCTTCTCTGAAAGTGATATTATTAATTACTTCTACTAGGGTCTTATGATCTACCAAGTTATATTTTTATTGGGATTCAAAAAGTAAACCAAATTGTTTAAAATATCAAACTTAATTGTACTAAATAAAAGAATCAGATGGAAAAAATATATGAATTAGCAAGAGTAATATTTGTTACTTGTTGCACTATAGTGTGGCATGCTGTGATAAATGTCAATAAATATAATTTCACAAACGACGAATTCCTCAATGGCAATTTCGACTTCCTCCAAATTATTCACACTTCTCCCTCCGAGAAAATTACCTATTGATTGGCACAAATAATTTTCTCCTAGGTCGCGTAATCAGGCGGCAAGCGGTTCCATTTATGTTTGGCAGGTTGTTATATTTGAAATGTGTCCTGGACCCATTTTCCGCCAAATAGACAGCCTTGTGGCTAGCAATTCTATGAATAAATGAACAGATATTTAATGTTTTTTTTTTGTTTTGTTTTTTTATAATGCTGTAATTTTTATTTCTTGGTTCATTAGCCGTTGTGTTTACATATGCACTTGTCATATATTATTTAAACGATATTAATTTAAGAAACTGAATTTTCAGGTGTTACATACAGGTCCCAATGTGTATTTATTTTATTGTTACTTAAATGTAATTTTGGAAGAAGATAGTTGACCGTATGAAGTAGATTGGAGGAAGATAGTCCAGATGGCGGTCAATAAAGGAAATAAAATAGTTAAAGAAAATTATTTATTGTTAACCAAAGTTTCACCACACTGTGTAGGGCTTCCTCAGGGCTGCCTGTCGTACAAAATAATATTTAGCTTCTTAAATATTGCTGGATTAAGCTATATTCTAAGCTAATAAGCTATATAGTCGCCTCTTCCCGTTTTAAGCTAATATTTCAAAAGTGATATAGGACCGTTGCTCCCTGGGGGTCTTAGCGGTGCGGGTACGGTGGGAAGGATTGCCTTTTTATTGTTATGATCTCCTCTTGTGAGATTGTGTTATGTCGTACATTGACCTAATCGCTATAATTCTCTGTTTGAGAAGTCAGATAAGTAACGCCATTTGAATTATTGAAATATTAAAAATGAAAAAAAATAGACCCCGGACATATATTTTTTTTTTATTATGATACAAAGGACTTCTCCAGTCGTTGGTTAACAATAAATAATTTTCTTTTACTATTTTGATACCTTCATTGACCGCAACCCAGGTTATCTTCCAACAATAAATTTAATATATTTCTTTAATATAATTATTATTATAAATTTAATTTCTTTTCTCTTAATCCAGTAAGTATTACTGTTATCATGTACAATTTTTTTCTATACCCCTTTTTTATTTATTTTATTCTTTTATAAGTGTATATATTGTATGAATGAATATTGGAACACTAATAATTAATGTCCTTAATTTATGGTAGATCGTATTAATTATCTTTAATAAAATTCAATAAAAAATATTTTGAGGGTTCAAAAAGTATTGTAGAATAGGACATATAACGAAAAAACAGGTGGTTTTAATTTCCCAAAAGAAAGGGTTTGAATTTTTTGGTCGTTGTTATCTTTTTGACGCACTAAAAGTCGAAGCGTGCAAAATGCGACAAAATGTTTGTATTTTACAAAAAAAAAAAAAAAAAACGTGTGACATCAATTTACAGATAATTTCAAGCTGACAGAGTTTTTGTTATGTTATAAGCCTAAAATTTTCGCCCATTTCTTACATTGTGTTCTATACCTATAAAGGTATGTTCCCTACAATAAAAGATATTTAAAGTAGCATAAATTTACTCACATTTTAGGCCTTCTCATCTCTTTACGCTCAGTAATTCTCATGATACAGTTTTTCAAAAACTGAAACAGAAGATGAATTGTAATGCTTTAATTGAATATATATTTTAAATTATATTAGTAATTAATAGATTTTTCTTAATCTTAAGTCAGTTCGGACTAAATTTTTAGCTACCTACGTATGAGATTTTATTTAGCCGATTATCATAAAAATTGCTTCTAATACAAATAAATATTAAAATCTATTTTATGAGACATTTACCTACCTTCTATTTGAGTGTTAATTGACATCTGTATATCTAACAGTTCATCAGGTGTAGTTAATTAGATTCTTTTTTCTAAATAACGATGAATCCATATTTCGTGAATTTATATTGGATAAATATCATGGAAACTCTTCGAACAAAGGTAATCATTAGAAACTATTGATATGGCACATTTAGCTTAGTTTCATTTTAAGTAATAATGACCATCTGTACATCTGATAATCGTATTTGACAAAATAAATTCACTAACTGTTGATTTTCTGGAGAAAAAAATTAGGTTTTGATAAACTGAATCTCTGGAACTATTCGATGCACAGATGTCTATTAGCATTCATATCAAAGCTAGGTAAATATGGTAAAATATGAATTCTGATTGTTATTTTTGTTCGTTGAAGTTTCCATGATATTTTCCAAAATAAATTCATAAAATGTTGATTTCTGGTTGTTTAGAAAAAAAGTATTTGGGTTTTGATGAACTGCATCTCAGGAATTATAAGATGTAGACATGCCTGTTAACACAAAGATTAGCAGGTAAACGTCCCATAAAATAGTTTTTTTATATTTATCATTTTTCACAGAAGATTCTATCACATTTGCCAACATTACGTAAGCACTTAGCAAAAGATCTGCACGACAAATTTAGTTTTATAAAATAAATTTAAATAAAATATAGTCCAAATGAAAAATCTTGGGTTAGTTTATATTACTAGTATACATTTATATATTACTAAATATCTTTGATCGTAGCAGTTTTGATAATATTTTCTAAAATAAATTCAGAAAATGTTAAATATTTGTTATTTAAAAAAAAAAAAAATATTAAGTTTTGATAAGCTAAATCACAATAACTATTAGATGAAATGTCGGGACTTTACGGAAAGTGTTGAACGTAAAGAACTCTATGAGAGCTCAAATTTAGGTAGGTAGCATTTAAGTATTGAGCACTAGGCGAAAAATTGAAAAAGTTTTTTTAATTTTTCAAATTTAATTTTTTTTTATTCATTCTCATTTTTTAAAACCAATAAGATTTTTTTCAGCTTTAATGTTTCTAATCATGAGAGATAGTTGACCGTGGATGACTTATGCGAGAAGAAGATGGTTGGGGGTGCGGTCAAAATATAACACAAATAAGTTGAAGTTACTTATTTAGTCGTGCCAACGTTTCTGCCAGAATTTCTAGCCTTCATCAGGGCTAAGAACAGAACAAGATAACAACCAATGAATACAGAAAATAAAAAATAAAATATAAACCAAATGGCATAAATTAAATAATTGTACAGAATGGAATTAATTAAAAAAAAAACTTTGACATAACTGTAACGTATTTTTTAATTCTGAATCTGGCCGTTCGCGGCGCAGAACCCATTTAGCGGTAAGATTTGAAGCTAACAGGTTCGTTTTGTTTTATTCTCCTTTTTTCCCCCTGTCTTTATTTTACCCCCCCCCCCATTTCTATCCTTTTCTTAATTTTCCTTACCCACGTTATTAGTTATGTTTACCATATATTATTATTATGTTTTCAATTTTTTTTTTCTATTCATTTCTTTTTGTTAAACTCAACATATATTTTGCTTCTTTAACTAATATTATGGTTACATATCTCATATGTTATATATATTTATTTCTCACAATTTTATTTTTTCTTTCCACAATTTTAATTTTTAAATTACTAATAAACTAAAATATCCACATTCCTTTGGATTATATTGTTTTATTTATTTATTTATTTACTACTTATTTACTACTTTGTTATTTTTTATATTCTAATATTTGTTATATAGGGGAATCTGTTGATAAAATGAAATAAGGGTTGTAAAATGGAGGTGAAAGAAAAAAAAAAAAGGAATAAATTGAAAAGCTTGTATTTAGTTTGTAGACTGATATTAATTGTAAAAGAATACTGTGGGGAAAAAAAAAATGTTATCTTTCTATTATATTGTATCATATCAAAAAAATGTTATTTATAAATTTATATATGTCCGATCACGGATTGATCAGTATGCTGTGTAATGTAGCAACCCGATGTATTTGGGCAGCATGATTGAATAAATTTCTTTCTCTCTCCTTCAATTTTTTATTTTATTTCCTTAATTATATTATTTTACCTTCTTTTTAAATTGCCTATGTATACATTTTATTTTTCACTTCTTTCATCACTTTAATTTTATTAATTTCATTATGTAAATAGCAATAAATAAATTATTAAAAAAAAATTTCCAAGAATGTATACTATAAAGATTTTTTTATGATTTATTAAAAGACAGGGGGAAAAAAACGTATTTTGAAAGCTGAAATTTTTCTAGACATTTAGTATGTAAAGGATACAAACAACAGATAAAAAAAAAATCAAACCTGACATTTTTGTGAATTAGTTGCACCTTATAACGTATATCTCTTTATCTTTTCTATTATAGTATAGGGAGCATAAGATAATATAAATAGATAAAAGGACAATATAACGATAAAGGGTGGCAACAAGAGGACCAATTAGAAATTTCCATTTTTCGTTCTCCACAATATTGATTTTCAGTAGATTATAAAAACTATCAAAGGAGGGCAATACAAGTTAAAGTTAAATTGAGATATACTATTTTTACAGTCTTCCTTAGATAAGCTGAAAAAAAAAATTTCTGTTGCTGTAATTGTAAGTTAATGGACGGTCCAGCGTCTTTCTGCATAACTGCTGTATAATGAACATGTTTCAGGAACCTGATAGTTGATTTAAGCAGAGAAGGATGCATTGGAAGCTACTAGGGTGGGAATTAGATGAAAATGCAATACCGACGATCTTCGTACATCTTAACCCTTTTTCTATTTACATCTCCTGTTTATCATAAGCTATTTGCGTTTTGCCGACCTTGGCACGAGTGTACATATCCTTAGCCCGTCGATGGTTTGTGCAGCGTGCCCTGGTCCTACGCAATTTTCCAAGTAGGTTTAATACACTCCGGACAAGGGTTATTTATAGGATCAAAACAATGTCAAGATAGAGAAACTGCTACAAAGGCCAAACATCGAACAACGCGCTTGTTCGGCAGAATTTACTACGGATAATTCAGATATCCTTTCTCCTCTAATATTCTTGCCGTCAATGTTCAGGTTTATATAAAAAATCAGCATTATTCCTAAACCAGAAACGTAATTCTTGGTCGCCGTGAAAGTATAATATTATTTTGATTTGCAAATAAAGATATTTGGATATTTATAGTATCTACATGACAGAATTGAAAGAGTCCAAAACAAAGACTTAAGGCTCGTAAATAGTAATAACTTAGACTGAAAATAACATAACTTATCTTGAAAGATCCCGTATAAGCAGATTAGGAATAACAAACTATATTAAAAATAATAAAGTAATGTATGACTTCAAAATAGTGAAGCATGCACCGACGGCATTATTTTGTTCGTACCAAGTATCTTTATATATATAAAAATCTAGCCAGTAAAATGCATTTTTTGAACGCCATCAACCAGGCATTTTTTAAAATAAAAAATCAAAAACAATCTTGTGAAGTATAGATCATCGGAGAGAATCATAATATTTAATGCAAAAAAAAAATAGAAAGAAGTAACAAAATGGTCGCTGAAAAACTGAAATGCCTCAAATGTTCACTCATTGCTCAGCATCTGTGAAGCTATCTACTCTACTATAAAAATTAATAAAATCTTTTTAAAGTAGTAGACATTTGCCAAAACTTGAGTTATCATAGAACTTATTACGTTCAATGTTTCCCGAGAAACACTTTTTCAGAAAACAAACACATTTTTTCAAACACCGAAAATAAACATTAAACCAAATACGATCAGCTAAGAAGAAACATAATCATTCGACACAATTTTAGCAAGAAACATCTGAAAGTCTAATAGTACCTGAGATACAGCTTTCAAAAAACAATATTTTTTTTCTCGAAAATAACAGAAACTAGACATTTTGTGAATTTATTAGAGAAAAAAACTCTGGGATAATCTGAAGTAGATAGACGTCTTTTAGCACTCACATTGAAGCTAGCTAAGCGTGGCATGATATAATTTGTGATGGTTATCTTCGTAGGCTAGTCCGTGATATTTTCCAAATTCTTATTTCTCAATATTTAGAAAAGGAATTGTAGTTTTGATAAATTGCAGCATAGGAACAATAAGATGTACAGATGTCTAATTAACACTCAAATAGCAATTACGTAAATGTTGCATACAATGGTTTTGATTGCTTTTAATGATTATTATTTTTCGTAGTAGATTCTATGGCATTAGCATAAATAAAATCACATAAGCACCTAGCACAAGATCTAGAAAACAAATTTAGTTTTGAAAAATAATATAATCCTACCTGACAAATCCTGGATTATGAATAAAAAAAAAAT